>NC_072782.1:33291442-33591442 GCF_022539595.1 Amphiprion ocellaris | reverse complement strand
CTCCTTAAAGGTCTGTGAGAACCACCTCAATGAGGCTTCAAACCTCCTGAGTGAGAACTAGAACCACTCCGGGAACCCCAGGACCAAAGGCGGTTCAGTCAGACTACCCGTGGTGGTGGAATGGAAACGCTGCCGTCTTACCTATCTCCGTCAGGTGGACTGTGGTGGAGAGGTTGCCCCCTCTCCTCAGGTGGACAGTCAGCTTCAGCTTCATCAGAGGCTTCAGGTCTTCAGAGCTGATGGTGTCTCCGGGTTCCTCCAGACACCTGAGGTGGTCCTGGTCCGACCAGTTGGTGTAGCTGAGCAGAGAGTAGAGTTAGTCAGAAACCCAGCGGCGTTCAGGACGGAGCAGTGACAGTTCAGATGCTCACCACAGGCTCATCTTCTCGATGCCATCTTCATCCTCCTCAGCATCTTCATCATCGCTGCCGCCTCCCAGCAGCTCACAGGTCAGACTGCATCCTGAGGTGGAGATGTGGGAGCTGCAGCTGATTCTGGGCTCTGAGAAAAAAACACACCAATAAGCAGCTCTGCCCTCCAAACACACTTAAACCTCCTCAAAGGTTCCTCAGAGCTCCATCATCACACACTCAAGAACTTCTTCATTTAGAAACCCGCTGGAGGTTCTGGAAGAGTCTCTAGAAATGTCCTCCCGAAGCTCCTACCAACTCCTCATCCTGTAGATGTTTTTCTATCTCCATGTTTCCTCTCTACTCTGCTCATCATCAGTAGATGTTCCACCATGCTGGATGGATCTCCAACTACTAGATCCTCTGTTCTCTGGTTCTGCTGCTTTTATTTATTCATCCAGGAGGTTTGATGTTCCTCCCAGTCTCTCCTGTGGTCTCCATGTTGTGTCTTGTTTTTGTTTTGTTTTGTTTTTGTCATTTTGTTTCGTTTTTGTGGCTTTGTGTCTCGTTTTTTGTCATTTTTGCGTCTAGTTTTTATGGTTTTGTGTCTTGTTTTTGTCGTTTTTCTAATTTTCTCTCGTTTTTATTGTTTTGTGTCTCGCTTTTGTCGTGTTATGTCTCATTTTTGTCTTTTTGTCTTGTTTTTGTTGTTTTGTGTCTACTGTTTCTCGTGTTGTGTCGTTTTTGTCGTGTTGTGTCGTTTTTATCATGTTGTGTGTCGTTTTTGTCGTGTTATGTGTCGTTTTGTCTCGTTTTTGTCATTTTGTGTGTTGTTTTTGTCGTGCTGTGTCTCATTTTTGTCGTTTTGTGTGTCGTTTTTGTCGTTTTGTTTTGTTTTTGTCATTTTGTCTCATTTTTGTCATCTTGTGTGTCATTTTGTCAGGTTGTGTGTCGTTTTTGTTGTGTTGTGTCTCGTTTTTGTCGTTTTGTGTGTCGTTTTTGTCATTTTGTGTCATTGTTGTCATGTTGTGTGTCATTTTTTTCATGTTGTGTCTCATTTTTGTCGTGTCTCGTTTTTGTCATCTCGTGTGTCGTTTTTGTTGTGTTGTGTGTCGTTTTTGTTGTGTTGTGTCTCATTTTTGTTGTTTTGTCTCGTTTTTGTCATCGTGTGTCATTGTTTTGTGTTGTGTGTCGTTTTTGTTGTGTTGTGTCTCCTTTTTGTCTTTTGTGTGTCGTTTTTGTCGTTTTTGTCATTGTGTGTCGTTTTTGTCATTTTGTCTCATTGTTGTCGTGTTGTGTGTCATTTTTGTCATGTTGTGTCTCGTTTTTGTCATTTTGTGTGTCATTTTGTCTGGTTGTCGTGTTGTGTGTCGTTTTCGTCGTGTTGTGTCGTTTTTGTCATGTGTGTCGGTTTTGTCGTGTTGTGTGTCGTTTTTGTCGTGTTGTGTGTCGGTTTTGTCGTGTTGTGTGTCGGTTTTGTTGGGTTGTGTGTCGGTTTTTTTGTGTTGTGTGTCGGTTTTTTCGTGTTGTGTCTCTCTGTGGTGGATTTTTCTCCTCCTACTACATGTTTTCCTGTCTGCTCATCAGTCTGTGTGTGATGAAAGTTGTAACGCTGGAGGTCCAGAGGGTGAACAGCTGGAACTAAACAACATGAATGAACAGCTTTGCTCATTATGGGATGTTTCAGTCATCCTGGAGACACTCAGCTCTGCTAAATGTCTTCTTCTAACTGGATTTTTTAGATTCATTTTCTATTCATCTGGTGATATTTACTGATGTCTCAGACCTCCGCTGCTGGTCTCACTCAGAACCGTGACGCATTCAGGGTCTGGCTTTGACTCACTGTGGATCTGATAGAAACTGTTTAACTGTTTTATCCAGAGATGTTATTGTGTCCATTTACTTTTATTTTACACAGTTGTTTGTTACATTACATATAATACTGAGCTAAACCACAGAAAAAAATGTTAATCATCAGGATAATCGTGAAAAAATACAGGACAAATAAGTGATCCCAAACTTTTGAATGGCAGAGTACAGGAATTAAAGTTGCTCTATATCAGTTAAAGTTGCTCTGAATTAGTTAAATTAACTCTATATTAGTTAAAGTTGCTCTACTTTAAAGTTGATCTATATTAAGTTGCTCTATATCAGTTAAAGTTGCTCTACATTAAGTTGCTCTACATTAAGTTGCTCTATATTAAGTTGCTCTACATTAAGTTCCTCCACATTAAAGTTGCTCTACATTAAGTTGCTCTATATTAAGGACATTTCTCAGTGACCCTAACCGTTAGAACATTTGTGTAAATAGTATAAAAACAGGTCCTGCTGTAAATAAAGTCCACATTAATAAAGTCCATTTAACAAACAGTGTTTAGTTCTTTTCTAAAATAAACTGTTCTAGTTGTTTAAATGAGCTGAACATGTTGGTATTTTCAGATATTTCTGGTTTTGTGGCTCCTTTTCTAGAATCGTGTGACTGAACCTGGACCCTGCTCTGGTTCAGCTCCTGATGTTCTGTTTAATGATGGAGAACCTCCTACCCATGTCGGCCTGTTGGTCTCCACTCTGCTCCTGGGTTCCAGCCGGCAGCAGCAGCAGCAGCAGCAGCAGCAGCAGCAGCATCTCCTCCAGCTGAGGACTCCTGTAGATGTGAGAAGCTGCTGCTCAGCTGAGAGCTTCTGTAGAGGAAGGAGGAGTGGCTAGCACTCAGGAAGCAGGAGGTGTGGGGTGAGGTGAGGACTACAGGAAGCTCTAAATCTGAAAACATCAGCAGGAGGAGGCTTCTCTGCAGCAAACACTCAGATCAGGACTGCTGTTCTAAAGTCACTGTGATTGTTAGGAACCTTTATCTAACCAGGAGAACCCACGGAGATCAGGAACCTGTTTCTAGAGGGAGTCCTGTAGAGACGGACCGTTAGAACACCAGCAACAAACTATTAAAACATTAAATTTATTGAATATAAGCAAGGTATGAAAAACACCAGTTGGCCTGAAGAACTCCCAGTTTGGACTGAACCCCTCCAGACCTCCTGCTGTCCACCAGGACAGGTTCTGAACTTCTGGAGGTTCTTCATTTACTGTCCATCAGTTTAACCCTTAAATCCCCAGTTTTAAGAACATCTATAGACGTATGTCTGAACCACAAGAAATACCTTAAAAATGCAACAAACCTACACAAATTTAAATCTTTTTTTCACATATATTTCAGAATCCAGAAACTGCACATCTGGATCCCTGAGATTAGTAGAAACTTCTGGTCTGGTTTAAAAAGATTTTGTTAAGTGTTTTATTGTGTTTTTCTACAAACCATCACTGTAACTAAAACACTCTGAGACCTGAATGAAGAAATGTTAGTCTGGACTCTAGGCTGGACTCTTTGCTGGACTCTAGGTTAGACTCTAGGCTGGACTCTTGGCTGGACTCTAGGTTGGACTCTAGGCTGGACTCTAGGATGGACTCTAGTCTGGATTCTAGGCTGGACTCTATTCTGGACTCCAGGCTGGATTCCAGGCTGGACTCCAGGCTGGACTCTAGGCTGGACTCTAGACTGGACTCTAGGCTGGACTCTACGCTAGACTCTAGGCTGGACTCTTGGCTGGATTCTAGTCTGGACTCTAGGCTGGACTCTAGGCTGGACTCTAGTCTGGACTCTAGGCTGGACTCTAGGCTGGACTCTAGGTTGGACTCTAGGCTGGACTCTATTCTGGACTCTGGGTTGGACTCTAGGCTGGACTCTATTCTGGACTCTAGGCGGACTCTAGGTTGGACTCTAGGCTGGACTCTAGGCGGACTCTAGGCTGGACTCTATTCTGGACTCTAGGCTGGACTCTAGGTTGGACTCTAGGCTGGACTCTATTCTGGACTCTGGGTTGGACTCTAGGCTGGACTCTATTCTGGACTCTAGGCGGACTCTAGGTTGGACTCTAGGCTGGACTCTAGGCGGACTCTAGGTTGGACTCTAGGCTGGACTCTAGGCGGACTCTAGGCTGGACTCTATTCTGGACTCTAGGTTGGACTCTAGGTTGGACTCTAGCCTGGACTCTTGTCTGGACTCTAGGTTGGACTCTAGGCTGGGCTCTTGTCTGGACTCTAGGTTGGACTCTAGGCTGGACTGTTGGCTGGACTCTTGTCTGGACTCTAGGTTGGACTCTAGGCTGGACTCTTGGCTGGACTCTTGTCTGGACTCTAGAGGGTTTAAGTCGCAGATGAACTCGGTTAGTTTTCCGTCTTATGCTGAAGTAAACAAAAGTCTTTCTACCAGATTCCGTTGGAACACGTGGAACAGGAAGCAGCTGAGGATCTAAGGAATGGAGAACCTGAAGATCAGAACTCTTCAGTTAGAGAACAGATGTAGGACTAGGATTGGGTTCTACATGAAGGTCTACCAATGATGGATCCTTCTGGTGGCTGAAGCTGTCAGAGGAGAACTCAGTGGAGTTGCATTCTTCTGGATTACATTACCTCACAGTAATCAGATTACTTCTGTCTCTAGCATCAGATTACTAACTACAGTTCAGGTTCTAGGTTAAGTTCAGGTTCCACAGGAGGAACCCAGTAGAACTGAAGTCCTCCTTTATTTCTGGACTCCATTGATTTTCATCTGACCAAAGAATGTTCTCCAGCATCCATCAGGTTCTTCTCATGTTCTTCAGCAAACCTTCATCTGGAATTTGGTTCTGGTCCTCCATCCATAGAGGCTGATCTTCTGGAACTGGGAAGGTTCTGCTGTTCTCGGCTCAGTTTAGAACCATCAGTTAGACTCTGTTTAGTTTCTCTGAGTCTGGAGGCTGAAATTTAAAGATCCTTAAGGAGGATGAAAAGTTCTGTTAGTTCAGCTGGGAATCTCAGGATTCTCTGGTTTTCCGTCTATAATATTGGAGGATTTCAACCTTAATATTCAAACTTTTAGATAAATTTGTTGTCTTCTTGTTCCTCGACTGAAAAGGTCCATGTATTTATCTGGCAATTGGATTTTCCGTTCTGAAACGGGTATTGAAAAACAAAAAATGAGTGGTTATTTGATTTTCATTTTAAAATACAAAAATTAAAATTGAAATACAAGCCATTTTCCTTTTCATGATCATAAAGGGATATATGAAATTTTAAAAATGCTTTGATTTTCATTTTATATTTGGAATAACCAAAAAATAAAATCAGTAAGGGACAGAAACGAAAAAAGGACCGTTTTTTCATTTTCTGAGACCGGAAGTGGTCATCAGCAAGGGTGGAGCCAAACAGAGTACGGTGTATAGACAGGATATAATTTTGTTTGTTAGTTTTCATGGTCAAAATCAGAGATCAAGTGGCCGATCTTAAACTAAATCAATATTGATTTTTTTATAGAACGTTAAAGTTTTGCAAAGCCAGGGGGCGGGGCTACTTGATTGACAGTCTGGCCTGGAATGATTGACAGGTCCTATGGAGGAGGCAGCAGAGACTCTGCTCTCCTCGTTTGGATTAATTCTGATATAATAACTGTTGGTTTATTTATCGGTGGAGCAACAGAACCTTTTCCACAGACAGTTTTCCTGCCTATTGGCTTGTTTTAACCAGTTTTATACCTTCGGCTGATTCTACCAGCAGACACTGACAGGACTCTGATAGTTCGGTAAGTTAATGTTTATTTTCGTATCGGTGCCGCTTTTAATGCACTTTATATGCAGCTTTAGTGTCAGATATAATGTGTGCCATGCACTCCAGATGTTGGTGGAGTTTATTTCTGTGTGTGTTGACCAGAGAAGAAAGTTAGCATCCAGTAAATATTAGCTTTAATGTTAGCGATGCTAACCGAGCTAGCTGCTCAGTCCTAGCCTGATTAAAGCTAACGTAGCATTAAGCTAACGTAGCATTAAGCTAACGTAGCATTAAGCTAGCGATGTTTGTGTTGAGTTTCATGTAAACAGCTGAAGTGTGTTGTGTTCCTGTAATGTGGTTCATTAAGTTCATAAAACTGTGGCTGGTTGACATTAATGTAACGTTCAGGAAACTTAAATGTGATTAAAACAGTAACGTTAATGTTCTAGTTGTCAGTAATCAGCTTTAATTTGACACTAAAACAGACTGATAGTTTTAAATGACATCAGCTTCATTAATTTCTTGAAAATTGTCTCATTTGTTGTTGTGATGTTGCTGCTGATTCATTAAAACCAAATGATCCGTGTTGAAGATACGTTTAGTTCTAGTATCAGAAGTACAGGAAGGAAAATGGAAGTTTAGTTCTGCTACGTCAAAGATTTCAGGAATAAAATAACTAAATGAGTCTTTATGCCTCAAACTTTATTTTACAATAATGAAATAATGAAATAATCACAGATAATAAAAATATAAATAGCAGAGAAAACCTGAGAGAATAATTTCCTGAAAAGTCTGTGAAGGAAAAGCAGCTTTTTATCCTGAAAGATCAGAATCAGCTCCAACATCTGCATCTGACAGCATCAAGTCAACCAGAAAGAAAAGAAAAAAGAAAATGACTTCTTTCTGATCACATCTGTTCTGCTGCTCACAGGCTGCTGCTGCTCACATTCTTCACATTTATAGTCCACTTTTAAAAGTTCAGCAGACAGGTGCTCTGCTTTGGAGTGTGACGATGTTGTTGGTGATGTGGAGAGTGAAGTTTCTGTTTCACCCACAGCGTGCTTTAGGGCAGCCGGGTCGGACTTGATGTTTGAAATACTGACCCACAGCTCAGATTTAACTGTCTGTAGCTCCGTTTTGATGGATGTTAAATTTTCACTCAAAGCCACCAGGAGCTGAGTCTTTAAAATAACTACCATCTCGTTACAGAGTGAAAGTAGCAGTTCCTCCTGAAGGTCAGAGATTGCAGCATCTGAGGGCCTCTTCAAAAGAAGACGTAGTTGACGAAGGTGTTCTGGAGCAGGACCAGAAAGACCACGACCAAGCAGCCTTGAGATCTTAGGCAGCGTCTCCCTCAGGTGGGTGTCAACGGTGTTCACAGTCAGGTCTGTGGTAATCCCATCAAAAAACAAAACAGAATAAAATCTAGATTATAAATCAACATGTAACCAAAGCACTCTGTGTATAACGCCATAGCATAGGATGTAGTTCAGAAAATGTCAAAGTATAGTATACGTTTCAGGAATAACATAGTATGGCCTGTAGTTCATAGTATAGCATGTTGGCAAAAAAACCCCCATAGATTATTATGTGGTTCAAAAAGCGCAAAATGATAGGATGATGCCTAAAATTGTCATGTATGATATGTGGTTGTAAAAATGTCATAGTGCAGTATATTGCCAAAATAGTATGTTATTCAAGAAACCATCAGACTATAATATGTCGTCTAAAAAATACCATAGAATAATATTTTATAGCACAAGTAAAAGTATAGAAATTTTTAAAACTGTTCAAATTCTTATATGTTTCTAAAAAACAACAAAAAAAACTTTTAAAAAAATGTCATCATTTAGCATGTCATCCCAAATATATCATAGTATAGCCTTTGGTCCAAGACAGGTCATAGTACAGCATGTCGTCCAGAAAACATCATAGTATAGCATGTCGCTCTAAAGACGTCATAGGATAGCATGTCGCTCTAAAGATGTCATAGTATAGCATGTCGCTCTAAAGATGTCATAGTATAGCATGTCGCTCTGAAAACGTCATAGTATAGCATGTCACTCTAAAAACATCATAGTATAGCATGTCGTCCAAAAAACGTCATAGTATAGCATGTTGTTCAAAAAACTTCATAGTATAGCATGTCGCTCTAAAGACGTCAGAGTATAGCATGTCACTCTAAAAATGTCATAGTATAGCATGTCACTCTAAAAACATCATAGTATAGCATGTCACTCTAAAAACGTCATAGTATAGCATGTCACTCTAAAAACATCATAGTATAGCATGTCACTCTAAAAACGTCATAGTATAGCATGTTGTTCAAAAAACTTCATAGTATAGCATGTCGCTCTAAAGATGTCATAGTATAGCATGTCGCTCTGAAAACGTAATAGTATAGCATGTCACTCTAAAATGTCATAGTATAGCATGTCGTCTAAAAAACGTCATAGTTTAGCGGTTTGTTCCAAAAACGTCATAGTATAGCATGTCGCCATAAAAACGTCATAGTATAGCATGTCATCCAAAAATCGTCATAGTATAGCATGTCGCTCGAAAAAAGTCATAGTATAGCATCGCGCTCTAAAAACGTCATAGTATAGCATCGCGCTCTAAAAACGTCATAGTATAGCATGTCACTCTAAAATGTCATAGTATAGCATGTCGCTCTGAAAACGTCATAGTATAGCATGTCGCTCTGAAAACGTCATAGTATAGCATGTCACTCTAAAAAACGTCATAGTATGGCATCTCGCTCTAAAAACGTCATAGTATAGCATGTCGTCCAACAAACGTCATAGTATAGCATGTCGCTCTAAAAACATCATAGTATAGCATGTCACTCTAAAATCGTCATAGTATAGCATGTCGCTCAAAAACGTCATAGCATGTCACTCAAAAACATCATAGTATAGCATGTCGTCCAAAATACATCATCATATAGCATGTCGCTCCTAAAACGTCATAGCATAGCATGTCTCTCTAAAAATGTCATAGTATAGCATGTCGCTCTAAAAACGTCATAGTATAGCATGTCGCTCTTAAAACGTCATAGCATAGCATGCCGCTCTAAAAATGTCATAAATATAGCATGTCACTCTAAAAAGTCATAGTATAGCATGTCGCTCAAAAACGTCATAGTATAGCATGTCGCTCTAAAATCGTCATAGTATAGCATGTCAGTCAAAAAGTCATATTATATCATGTCACTCAAAAACATCATAGTATAGCATGTCGTCCAAAATACATCATCATATAGCATGTCGCTCCTAAAACGTCATAGCATAGCATGTCTCTCTAAAAATGTCATAGTATAGCATGTCGCTCTAAAAACGTCATAGTATAGCATGTCGTCCAAAAAATGTCATAGTTTAGCATGTCCTCCAACAAACATCATAGTATAGCATGTCATCCAAAAAATGGCATGTTGCAAAATGTATACTATTGTCATGTATACTATGGCGTTTTTTTGCGCCAAAATTCATGATGATTTTTTTTTCAAAGAAAACCTTACCATAGTGTTTTTCACTGCCTCCTTTACATTATTTCATCATATGGCACGTTTTTACATGTTGAAAAATCACATTTTTTTTCGACATAGTATACTATGGCGTTTTTTTGCGCCAAAATTCATGATGATTTTTTTTTTCAAAGAAAACCTTTCTGGAATGTTTTTCACTGCCTCCTTTACATTATTTCATCATATGGTACGTTTTTACAACATTTTGAAAAATCACATTTTTTTTCGACATAGTATACTGTGGCGTTTTTTTGCGCCAAAATTCATGATTTTTTTTCAAACAAAACCTTACCATAGTGTTTTTCACTGCCTCCTTTACATTATTTCATCATATGGCACGTTTTTACAACATGTTGAAAAAACACGTTTTTTTTTCAACATTTTTTGCATTTCAGCGTATTTTGCGCCAAAATTCATGATGTTTTTTTTTTTCAAAGAAAAGCTTTCTGGAGTGTTTTTCACGGCCTCCTTTCCATTATTTCATCATATTGCACGTTTTTACATGTTGAAAAATAGCATTTTTTTTCGACAGTATACTATGGCCTTTTTTTCTCGCCAAAATTCATGATTTTTTTTTTTCGAAGAAAACCTGACCATAGTGTTTTTCACGGCCTACTTTACATTATTTCATCATATGGCAGGTTTTTACAACATGTTGAAAAAATGCATTTTTTTTTCGACATAGTATACTATGGCGTTTTTTTGAGTCAAACTTCATGATGATTTTTTTCAAAGAAAACATTTCTGGAGTCCTTTTCACAGCCTCCTTTACATTATTTCATCATATGGCACGTTTTTACATGTTGAAAAATCGCATTTTTTTCCCAACATAGTATATATGGGGTTTTTTTGCGCCAAAATTCATGATGATTTTTTTTTTTCAAAGAAAACCTTACCATAGTGTTTTTCACTGCCTCCTTTACATTATTTCATCATATGGCACGTTTTTACATGTTGAAAAATCACATTTTTTTTCGATATAGTATACTATGGCATTTTTTTGCGCCAAAATTCATGATGATTTTTTTTTTCAAAGAAAACCTTTCTGGAATGTTTTTCACTGCCTCCTTTACATTATTTCATCATATGGTACATTTTTACAACATTTTGAAAAATCACATTTTTTTTCGACATAGTATACTGTGGCGTTTTTTTGCGCCAAAATTCATGATTTTTTTTCAAACAAAACCTTACCATAGTGTTTTTCACTGCCTCCTTTACATTATTTCATCATATGGCACGTTTTTACATGTTGAAAAATCACATTTTTTTTCGATATAGTATACTATGGCGTTTTTTTGCACCAAAATTCATGATTTTTTTTTCAAAGAAAACCTTTCTGGAGTGTTTTTCACGGCCTCCTTCACATTATTTCATCCTATGGCACGTTTTTACAACATGTTGAAAATTTTTTTCGACATAGTATAGCATGTCGCTCTAAAAACGTCATAGTTTAGCCTTTAGTCCACAAAGAGTTGTTGTGTCCCGGCTGTCTGAAGTAGGTGAGGAGCAACACAAAAACAGTCCAAACGTTGGTTTCCAGAGGGTTAGACGAGTATTTATTTGAAAGAATAAGTTTACAACAACACAACATGTGAGGGGGTTAAAAGCAAATGGGTGTTAGTAAAATAAAAATAAATAAACAGAACTAAAAGTGAACTTCACATTGACATTGATGGGCATTCCAACCAGGAACAAAGTAAAAGATAATCAATAGGAAAAAAAACTCTTCCTGTTCACCTCTTCAAGCTCAAAAACACACCGCAGTAGCAGCCTAAACTAAAACTACCAATGGGTTCCCTGTTTTCCTTTGTGAATAATTCAAAGGTCCCTCTCTATCTCCCCACACATCCACCAACCACTGGAACACATCTCCAAAGTTCTGCTGGACCAGCTCAGCTTCCCCTCAGAAGAAGTGCTGCCACCTGCCAGATGAAGGATCCTTTTGAGAGGCAGCTGGCATCGTGATTGGACTGTACTTTGGTCTGTTCCAATCCAGCTTCAGCTCCAGAGACGGCAGGCGGGACGAGTCAACGGAGGCCGAGTGGACGAAGGCATGAAGCTGAGTACAATCCAGAAAACAACAGAGGAGGAGGGCAGCAGCCCAGAGCCAGAACAAACAGAGTAGCATGGTATGTCTCTTAGAAAACATCATAGTAGAGCCTTTGGTATGAAAAAACGCCATCATATACATCGTATATTGTACAAATAACAAGGCAAAGGAAAGCGACATACATTGTAGAATTGTAGTAATTGTGGGCTGACTGATTTACTGATTATCAGTATTTTATTTATTACTGATTTACGGTAATAAATACATTTAAAAATGGTGCTACTTTGGCTCTGAACCTTTATCTACCTGTGGTCGCTCTGTCTCTTGGAGTGATTTGATTGGTTATACGTCACGAATAAAACTCCTTTAACTTAACATCCGTAAACAAAACAAAAACGTATCAACAAAGTTTTCTGTTAGAGTTTGTGTTCTTCTAAGTTTAACTCCAAGATTTTAAATACTTTCATTTACTGCAAATGAATATCTACTCCAAATGTCTCACTAATAACCATTATCAGCCTTAAAAACCCACAAAACACCCCTCTATACTGGACCACACTTAGTACAGTCCGGTTCCCCCTTCTATAAATCTGCTTGGAATCGTCCACTTCCTGTTTGTCAAAGTGGCCTTCTACCTGGACAGGTTTTGTTGGAGCTCATGCAACAAACATTTTGGGTAACTGCACTTTAATATGGATGGATGACACTGAATTAGAGTCTGTTTTAATGAGATTGAGTTAAGATGTGTAGCTCTGTCATTAAATAGTAAATTATTTCTCAGAATTCACAGAGAAAAGTCTGAAATGTTTGCTAGGTTAGCGTCCCACATGTTCTTTGGCTCAGCTAAAGCTAACTCTCTCCAACTTCTGGATCTCTTGAGTTGCTTGTTGTTAAAATATCTTGCTAGAGGTGATGAAGCTCAGAAAGTCTGAGATGTTTGTTCAGAATAAGCTCATTCTCACGTCTGATCTGAACTGTCCTCTTTTGTTTGAACTTTCCCTGAACTTAGGAGTTAATGACAGAGCAGCACATCCAGACTCAGTCTCATTTATGTAGAGATTAAACTTCAGTGTCATTCATTGATGTTAAAGTGTAGTTTTTCAAATGTTTGTTGCACATGCTCCCGACCAAACCAGTCCAGGTGGAAAACGATGTGAAGAGAAAGCTCCAGAGGATGAATATCACACATTTATGTTGGAAATAAATGTCCTTTAATTAGACATTGTCATGCAAAAGTTGGATTCCCTTTAATGATGTTCAAATCTTTGTTGAGTGTTTTGTTGATGTTGGTTTCTAAATGTTTTCTGACACTCGGCCCCAAAGATTAAAACCTTCTACGGCTCACAAGCTGCAACAATTCACACATTATCAACTATCTTTCTGACTAAACTAAGATAAAAAGTGAAAAACTGCCTGATTCCTGCATCATGAATGTAAATCTTTTTGGTTTTTATGTCAGTAAACTGAATATATTTGGGTTTGACTTTTTATAAACCAAAACAAGAAATGAATTAGTGGAGAAAACAATCAACTGATTAATGGCCAAAGAAAATGTGTTTTCCAACATATATGGCTGAATTACTCCAACATTACAAGATACATACAATTTTAATTCAATTTTATTTATATAACAGCAATTACAGGTCAAATTGTCTCAAGACGCTTTATTTTTATATTTTTTTGTCATATTTAAAATATGACAAAGTAAGAAATTTAAAGCTCATGACTAATCCAATTTATTATTTGGTTTTTAAGAGATTAATGGACAATTAAAATAAGTTTCTCCACTAAAACTAATAAACATGAGGTCAAATAGAAGGAAGAGTTTTAAATACTGCAGTCCCACAATGACAAGAATAAAATTTGTCAACAAAAAGTAAATCTGCAGGTGGATTCCATGAAAGTCCTGATAAATGATAATAAAGTGTGATACTAAAGGTTTGTGGTGCTAAAAATGTCAAAGTAAAGATAGGAAGTTGAACATCTGGATGGAGGTTGATAAAAGTTGACGTCCCTTCATTTCTCTGGAGCGACTCCATGGATTTTATGGATGGTGGTTAAAGACCTGCTCGTCTAGTTGTCTTCCTTCTAGTCGCTGTAAAAAGTCAGTCCATCCTGGCCGACTTCAACACCTCTTCATGACAACTTGTTCTGCCTCCGACCTGGTGGAAACTCCAGAAACTGGGGAAAACCTGTGGAGACTCGAAGAACTCGTGGAGACTCGAAGAACTCGTGGAGACTCGAAGAACTCGTCGGGCGGGGAAAGGTGTGGTGGGTGGTGTGGGGTGGTGGGGGAGTAGAGGGGGGAGGCCGCCACCCACCTCCCCGCCTACTCTCCGCCCTGACTCCACCCAGACTCCGCCCTGGCTCCGCCCATGTGGTGACTTCAGGAACTACGATGTCAAAGGGACGACGAATTTATTTCTTTGTATCTGATCTGTAGCTCAGTGAGTTAAGGATTTGCCTATGGAGCTGCAGGTCGCTGGTTCAAGACCAGACACTTCTTAAATTTTCTCAATATCCTGACAAAGACAAAGAAAGAAAACTGCCAGTGGCGGGTCTCGAACCTGCGACCTTCCACTCTGTAGTCTCTCCTCTTATCCCCCTGAGCTACTCGCTCAGATACTAATTCTTCTTTTTTTTGCGCATTTATCATCTATTTTTTGTCGTTTTCGAGTTTTTTTTTTAACTTGAGTCTCGACTCGACCGTTTTTCTCAGGAGGTTGGACTTTTGCCTTTGTGCTGGAGGGTTGAACCCTCAGTTCCAAGACTTTCCAAGCCTCCACACCTCCCGAGTCCTTAGGACCTGAGCTTTCACACAGTCTGAGGGCTGAACTTTTCTAAGTCCCACAGTAGATCTCTGTTAGTTTGAACCTTCAGACAGTCCAAGGACTGATATCTTCTAAGTTCCTGAGTAGTTCTCTGTTAGTTTGAACCTTCAGACAGTCTGAGGACTGATATCTTCTAAGTTCCTGAGTAGTTCTCTGTTAGTTTGAACCTTCAGACAGTCTGAGGACTGAAGTTTTAAAAGTTTCTCAGTACTTCTCTGTTAGTTTGAACCTTCAGAAAGTCTGAGGACTGAAATCCTAAAAGTTCTTGAGTAGTTCTCTGTTAGTTTGAACCTTTAGACAGTCTGAGGACTGAAGTTTTAAAAGTTTGTCAGTACTTGTCTGTTAGTTTGAACTTTCTGGTTAACAGAAGCCTTAAAACTTGTGACCATGAGTCTTGATTTCACATTTAGATCATCCGAGTTCTTCTCAGACCTTCATCTGTGGGTTTTTTAGAAATCCTCAACAAACTTTGATTCTCTTCACTGAACAGTAAAGTTTGTGGAGATCAGAAGGTAACATTAGTTTGATCAATGCCTTCAACTACTAGTAGACTTTATCTGGAAAGCAGTTTTCTGAAATGAGTTCTTAGTAAATCTGTCCACAATCAAACCAAGAACATAGAAAGAGGAAATGTTTGAAGAAACAACTTGATGTTTTCATTTCAGACTAGAAAACGCTTTAAGATCTTCATCTGTTTTTGCTCTTTTTGATCGTTTTATTGTCTCTTCTGTTTAATTTGATCTTCTAAAGTTTAACTGGTGTCTTTTCAAATGTTTTGTCTTTAGTTTGATTCTTCTTAAATGTTTAGTTTTGCTCTTTTCTCACCTTTTATTCTTTTCTAATGTCTGATTTGATTTCCAAATGTTTTGTCTTTTTAATGTTTGTTGTTTTTTCAAATGGTTTATTGGCTTGTTTGAAAAAATTCCTTTTCTTTCCCAATGTTTAATTTTAGATTAAATCTTTAAGGTTTTTCTTTTTAAATGTTTTACCACCTTTAAATGTTTAATTTTCTTTTTAAATGCTTCATTGTATTTTCTGTTTAATTCCTATTTAAAGTTTTATTGTCTTTAAGATTTAATTTTCTAATTGAACATATAATTTTTTAATTAAATGTTCTGTGGTTTTTAAATGTTTAATATTCTTCTTGTTTAATTGTATTTTTTAAATGTTTAATTTAAAAAATATTTCATCTTTAATGTTTAATATATTTGTTTAAAAAATTTTGTTTAATTTCATAATTAGATCTTTTTTATCTTTTGTTTAGTTATATAATTAAATATTTTGTCTCTTTAATATAATTTAATATAATTTAATGTTTAATTTTCTTTTTAAAACTTTTATTGTATTAAATGTTTTTTTCCTTTGATTTAATTGCTTTTTTAATGTAGTTTATTTCATTAATCTTTTTTCTGTCAAGATTTTAACCCCAACCTTAAAAATGAAACAAACCCTTAAATCACAATGAAAATACTTCTGTTGTCACAATCATGAGTTAATCAATTATTCAGTTTATCAATTCAACTTTATTTGTTTAGCACCTTTCACACAGATGACAAAACTAAACAAGCAAAGAGAAAAAACTATGATTAAAACTCAAATCATATTTAAAAGAAAGATTTAACATGGTAATAAAATATGTTGTGTTCAGGGGATGGAGGGAGTTTATTGAAGTCTTCTTGGGCTCACATGGGAAATCATTTAAAATATAAACTTGATATTCAGTCTAAGGAAACTGCAGAGCGACAGAAGAACCAACAATATCTTCTGTTTTCTCCTTTAATGAGTCGACTCTTCTTGTGCTTTCAGACCAAAGAACTACAGACTCTTCACAACCTGCTCAAACTCTTGGTACAGGACCTCACCACACGGGTCAAGAAGGTTTCTGTCTCATTTCTACTCTGAAGCTCACCTTCTCCTGCTCAAACTGCTGACAAATGTTTCTGCTGCTCTAAAGTCTGGTCTCCAGAACTTCCTAAAAACTCTCAAAGTCTCTTCTGCTGCAGGTTGCTTTGTAGAACTGTTCCAAAAAACCTCACTAAACCACATGGAGGAGCCTCAAGATAGTCGTCCAAATGAAACCGTACAAAAACCAAACTAGCACAACCCAAACGCTAAAGTCTCCTGCAGCCTACCAGAGAACCTCTGAGAACAGAGAATCAGGACAGGAACTCTTACCTTCTGGACAACCAACGCTGGTTCTCAAACAAGAATACAGAATGTGTCTGACCAAAAACCTCTGATGACTCACTACAGCCAAGATAAAGACACAACTCAGCTGCACCAAATCCACTAATCACTGCACACATTAGCACCATGTGATAACTGTGGCTAAAGAACCTCATTTACCAAGACAACTATCCAGTACAAAGCCCTAAAACACACCAAGAAACACATTAAAGACGATTTTACTGTTGGAAGCTACAAGCCAACGCCAAAAGAACAAACTAAAGCAACGGAACCAAACCCAGTTCAGTGGTGAAGAGAAACAGATGAAATGTTTGTCTGCAGCTAAATAAAGCAGGAAGACACTGAGCTGCTCAGGTGTTCCTGATAACACCAAGCAGCCACCTGGACAGCCAATAGGAACACAGCTTCCTGGAAGTCCAGAGGGCTGGCTTAGTGAAGGAAATTTAGTTTAAAGTTGAAGCAGAAAGTTAACAAAGAAAGTTGAAAACCACCTTCTGATACCTGAAATCTCAGAGTTTTTACACAAAGAACACCTGAACATGTCAAACTGGTTCCATAGTAGAACCATCATTGTAAAAACATCATAGTATGGTGTGTTGCTCAAAAACATTACAACCCAGCTGTCTAGGGTCGCTGATGAGCAACACAAAAACAGGACAAACGCTGGTTTCCAGGGGGTTAGGAGGATATTTATTTGAAAGAGGAAGTTTACAACAACACAACATGTGAGCAGAAAAATCACAAAGTCTGTCTTTAGTTCAGCTGAAAATATTAGTTTTTGTCTTTTTTATTGACCAAACTTTTCAGGAAGTAGATGAAGAATAATTAAAGCTCTCATGTAGAAGTCCAACTTATTTTGGATCCTTGTGGAGAGTTTAATCTTAGAGTTTGTAAAGCTGTTGAGTTTTTAGAGTCACATGGATTGTTTTGACATTCAATAACAGAGTCCTGAAATAAAATTACAGTTGTGGATTTCTGTCATTTAGTCTGGACTAAACAAATAACAGCAGCATAAATCTCAAATGTCATTATGAGGAGTCTGGATTGAGGTTTCTCACTTGATAATGATCAAAACATGAAATTTAGGTTGGTTTAAAGGAATATTCCACCTTAAATCTTTGAATGTTGACCTAAAAGGTTGGTTTCAGGAAGTATTCCACCGACAAGGTCCTCAAACATCCACTTTAAAGGAACATTCCACCAAAAATCCTTGGACATGCACCTAAAATGTTGGTTTAACAGAGTATTCCATCCAAAATCCTCAAAGAGACCTGAGGGGCTGGTTGAAAGGAATATTCCACCTAAAACCTCAAATATAGACCCCAAAGGGTGGTTTAGAAAAAATCCTTCAATGTAGACCAAAAAAGTTAGTATGGAGGAATATTCCACCTGAAATGTAGACCTGAGAAGTTGGTTTGGAAGAATATACAATCCTAAACATCCTTAAATGTAGACTAAAAGATGGTTTGGAAGAAAATTCCACCTAAAATCCTCCAATGTAGACCTAAAAGGTGAGTTTAATGGTATATTCCACCTAAAATTCACTACTGTAGACCTTGGAGGTTGGTCTGATGGTAAATTCCACCCAACATCCTGGAACATAAACTTAAAAAGTTTGTTCAAAGGAATATTCCACCTAAAATCCTTCAATGTAGACCAAAAAATCTTGGTGTAAAGGAGTATTCCACCTTAAATGTAGACCTAAAGGATGGTTTGGAGTAATATTCTACTCTAAAATCTTCCAATGTAGACCTAAAAGGTTGATCTGATGGTATATTCTACCCAACATCCTGGAACATTTACCTAAAAGGTTGGTTTAATGGTATATTCCCAGAAGAACCCTTGAACATTGGGCTTAATGGTATATTCCACCCAAAATACTTGTACATTTACCAAGAAGTCAGCGTAAAGGAAATGTAGACCTAAAAGGATTGTTTAAAGGAATATTTAAAGGATTATTTTCATTATTTAATAATCTGTTATCAGTCAGAACCCTGGTAAACTTATTTTCATCAGTTTTTTTAGTGGAAGTCACAAATAAAGGAGCTCTTGGTTTTTCCCGGTGTTACTGAGTCCAAAGCTGCTGTTTCAACACAGAACGTTCACATGCATCCACAAACCTCTCAGCACTCAAACACCCACAGACAGGAGGCCGGCTGGACCGAGGCTCGGCGGCGTCCTCAGACCCACGAGTCGGGGAGTCGCTGAACTTGTTGGTCCGGTTTGAAGGCCTCCATGTGGTCCAGTAGAAGTCCACGTAGTCGGTGTTGGCTTTGAACCGCAGCGACTGGCCTCCATCAGGTGGACCAGCTCGTCCTCGTAGGGCTCCTCCTGTAGCCTTGAGGGAACCACAGGAACATTCAGTAGCTGTTGGAGTTCTTCCTGTCAGGCTCGTGGTAGAACGGCTCTGAAGAATCTTGTACTTGTCTTATCTGGAACAATCTAACAGCCTAAACTGTTAACAGCAGTGTAAAGAAGCAAACACACAGGCAGAGATTAGGACTCAAACTAGATTCATTTTAGAAAACAAATCAGCTTAGAGGCATTTGTTCACACATGTGGCTGAATAGGAGGCCGTCCAATCAGATTGGAGGTCTTCACTCTGTAGGTTGTTTGTTGGGTGAGACTCTTGGACCTCCATCAGCTGACGTGGATGTTTGATGGTCTTCCTCTCTAGTGCCAGATGATCCATCCATGAATTCAGCAGCTACAGACTGAAATGAAGCTCATGCTGCCGTTATTGAATTCCTGTTCCAGATCAAATGTTCAGATCTCACCTTGAATGCAGCCGTCTGCTGTCTGATAGTTTTTCTCATTGTAGTCTTCAATAAAGTCTTTTTCCTCATGTCAGGATGTGGTGAGACTCTTTCTCAGTCTCTGCAGACGTCCCTCATTGTGCATCTCCAGAGAAGAAACAGAAAAACTGATCACTGCTTCAGCATCAAAAGCTCTCCAGCATTGAGAGTGTTTTAGGAATTCATTCATTGTGTTGTGAACTTTGAAGGAGCAGAAACTTTACAGCTGCCAAAGATATGAGCTCCAATTCTGGATGTTTTAAGAAATGAAGTTCATCAAATGAACACTTGATTTTTGCTGATAACTCTCATTAAATTACTGAAGAAATCTAACATAAAAACCTGTAAACTCTCAGGCAGCTTTTGTTAAAGTTTGTCTATAATTCTATCATCATGTTCTGGAACCAGGACTCTGCAGAAGTTCCTTCAATCAGATACTTGTGTGTTTCTATTTAAGGCCTCAGGTTTGAACGTACAGCAGAGGATTAGAAAGAAGTGATTTTAATGTTTAAATCAGTCCAGTAAATGTTTGGAGTAAAAATGATTAAAATGTTGATTTAGATAGATTTGTGTCATAAATAATATTGTAGAGTCTCACTTAAATAGATCCAAATGAGTTCAGTGTATTTACATTTTATAGAATATTTGATTTCTTAATCTCAATACTGTAGAGTCTGATCTTAAATATTATAATAATGATGTCAATTTAAATAATAAACTTTTATCAGCTAAACTCACATAATAAATATCACTGCACAACCTGAACATTCATATTATTGAGGTAAATTTACATAAATCCTGATATTCTAGAGTCTTAACTGGAATATTTCTAACATGAATCTTTTTGTATTGTGCTGATAAACAACAATAATCCGACTTTCAGATAATATTTATTGTCTGTGATTGTGAGACTAAATTCCTCCACATTCTATAACTTTACCTGCAGCAGCTGTAGGAATAAATAAAAATAGAATCTGTTCATTTCCACATTATGCACATTTATTTATTCTTAATATCTCAGACTGAATGTAGCTGGCAGTAAAAACAAACTGATCTGCTGGACTGAATTTCCCAAAATGGAAACATGGACAGAATTTAACACTCCTGTATCCATGGCAACGCTAAAGTTTCTGCTTCTTACCAAAGTTCACAACACAAGTAATGATTTGAATGTAAAACTTCAGGGATGACTGCTGACCATGAGTATTCTGATCAATACTTCATGATCAATATCAGGACAGATGTTACAATTCCAGCTGTTGCATTAGACTGCAGTTATTCACAGAGAAATTAAAACATCACATTCCTCATAAAAACTAGATGGGACTTTTATTAAATAAAGAGTTGGTGAATAAACAGTGTAAAAAGTGCAAAGCAGCTCCATTAAATCAGGAGATGTGAGACTTCCACAGCATGGATCACCATCTGCTGTGTTGATTCATAGCTGAATGTCAGAATGAACTGAGATAGAAAAGCTGCTTTGAGCTGCAACATTACAGTCTGACAATCCAACACCATCACAGTTTTCATCTGGTTGTTTTGCTCCAACATGCTGTGAAGTTCAGTTTTTACCTGAATCAATACAGAGATTCTATTTCCAACCAAGACTGGAATAAAAATTAGAATGTTATGAGGTTATTAATGCAACTAAATCCTTTCAGATGGAAGGATTTACTTCTAAGTTCTAATTCAAGTTTCAGTTGGAGCTCATTGCATTCACAAAGAAAAACAGTGAAACCTTCATAGCAACATTTAATAAACCTAAAGCTTCCCTGTTGGCTCATTGGTGGAGTTTGTTACTGAGCATCTGAACCTTAAATCCAGTGAGACGACCATCTTCAGTCGAGGCCAGTCAGAGAACTTCAAGACCTTCCATCAGCTGGACCAGATGTGGCATCATCTCCCTCTGAACATCTGGATGACAGGAGAAAAGACAGAAATCAAACACAGATCACACAAATACAATTTATTCACTTTCATCATTTTATAAAAGTAGCATGAACTTTATTAAAACTTGACAACATCAGTAATGAAAGTAAATGTTTTTATCTCCTGTTGAAGCTAAATTTAAAGTCAATTTTAATGACAGTTTATCCTGAGAGGAGTGAGAATGGAGCTTTTCTTTCCTTTTTAGAATATTCCCTCAAAATATTCTGTTTATTATTGGCTTTAGAAGCATTTTTCTTACTTATTTTTAGATTCCTCAGACTGATGGACTTCGCTGGTTTGCAGATAATTTCATGTACAATGACAATAAAGATCTTCTATTAGAACATATTTTGCTGAAACAAGAACTGAAACTTTCTCAACCATCTCTCAGTCTGCAAAATTCCAGCTGCGACAAAGAATTATCTGATGTAGTTATTATTATAATCTTTACTGAACCAGCCCTGGAATTAATAAAAATCTGTATATGGATATGATTTTCTCTGATGGAACCACTAAAACTGCATCCAATAAAGTAAATCTCTTCTGCACTGCACACATACTACACTTTTATATAACTCTGGATGTCAGAGTAAAGGCAGACAGATCCACCGATCAGCCACAACATTCTGACCACTGACATCCATCATCTTGTTCTAATGCAACGTTCTGCTGGGAAACCTTGACGTTCATGTGGATGTTTGACATGTACCACCACCTAAACACTGCAGGACAAACAACCCCCTAGTCTCCATGGCAACAGCAGTCCTTGATGCCAGCTGCCTCCCTCAGCAGGACGAACTAAAACTACTCAGGAGTGGTCTGAGGAACACGACAGAACTAAGCTGTTCACCTGGGTTCCACACTCCCCACATCCACATCTGATGGAGCATCTGTGGGATGGTCCAGGATCAGCCTGGTCTAGGTAGGACCCACCCTGCAACCCACAGGATCCACAGGATCCCCAGAGGTTCTGATGAACCACTGTGTCAGAGGAGTTTTAGCAGCATAAAGGGACCAACACAGTATTAGTCAGGTGGTCAGAATGTTCTACTGTTATATTGTCATGCTGATTATATGATTAGTAAATGTTACCATCAATTATAACGTCCACATTGATCAGGAAAAAAAACAACTATCAGTTCATTCAGAAACTGTGGGGTTAAACCTAAAAACATAGACCTCAACAGCAGTTTGTTTCAAAGCAGAACACCAGCTGGTTTTCACTAAAGAAGCTTTCAGAGCAACAACTAAATGACAGTTTTGTTCTCATTAAGTTCACAGAGTCAGAATCAGCCAAAATAATGTTTACACACATCAGGAAAAGAAAAACTTTTATAAATATTTCATTTGTATCAGTACTTCTATACATATAGATTCCTCTTTCTAAGTTTGATCAAATCACGATAACTCTGTGTCCTGTTGTACGATGTTTTCCCAACAGATGGCACTACCTCATGAATGGAGCATCAACAAGTGACGTCTACAACACAACAGAAATGTCTGGAAGCCAGTGGCCTCCACTTTGAGCACCTCTTGTAATTGTAGAGGCCAAAGATAACTTTTATTAATCTCCTGATGTCTGAATACATTTGGTATTGAAATATTTATGCTAGTTTTTCTTTTCCTGATGTGTGTAAACATTATTTTGGCTGACTCTGTAGGATGGGTTTCTGACAGGTCACCAGGCAACATCTTTTTATAATAATGACAAACATACCTGCATTCTACAGGAGTGATTTTCCTCATATGCAGGTAAAGATGTGTGAGGAGCTTAGAGATGACAGGAGCAGGAGTCATCCTCACTAATTCAGCTTCCACCTAGAAACAGAAAGACCACAAACAAACACACTGATATACTCTCAAACGTTCAACCTCACAGCCTCAAAATATCTGTTTAGGAAGTGTTGTGTTTCTAAATTCTGCTGAAAGCATTGACAGACATTCTCTTACAAGGTTGTGTAAAAAGCAGCTTGTCCTCTGAGCTACTGAGAAATCTTCCTGAACAAAGTTTCTACGTGTAAATCAGCTCAACAAAAACTAAAGCCTCAGTCAGAGATAACAGGTATCACAGATTATAAACAACTTTCTTTGTTAACTCAGACTTTCTACTTCAACCTCACATAAAAAGGGGAGTTTAACTCGTCAGGTGACTGAAAATGAACGGCTTGTGCAGTTCTAGATCCAAAAGTAGGATGTTTCATCTCATGTTTTACTACAAATACATGCAATAATAAATAAATACAATGGCTGGTTGTTAGTTTATTCACTATTAATGTCATTTTATATACTGGATTGAACTTGAGCAGTGGAAGAGAGAAGGAATTTAATGAAATTATGGAGATTCAGAGGTAATGTTGCACAATGTTATGTTAAGCTCGGTTTAATTCAAAGCAGCTGAATGTTAAACTTCAGTGCAGCTGAACGGGTTTCAGTGAACCTTAAAGTAAAATAACTTTTTTAAAAGCTAAAATAAACAGCAGAGAAATACAGGTTGAGAAATTCCTTCTAATAATGAGGACAGCTGCAGCAGCAACTAACACAGGTGTTCAGCGGTAAGTTAGCCACCTGTGTTAATTAGCCCGCTAGCTAACTTAGCCGCTTAGCTAGCTAACTTAGCCGCTTAGCTAGCTAACTTAGCCGCTTAGCTAGCTAACTTAGCCGCTTAGCTAGCTAACGTGTCCGGACCAACTGCTCAAACACGACAAAACACAACTCTTCACAAGTCGCTGATTTAACGTACAACAAAACAACGCTACAGGTTAGAAGTATTTATCTTCTTACCGTGTTTTACTCCAAAAATAAGGTCAACAACAGCCAGAGATGCTAACAGACGTTCAGACCATAGATACATACAGCAAACTAGATCCACTAGCGCGCTGTCTGACCAATCACTGCTCTCTGGCTCTCAGTCAGTCTGACCAATCACTGCTCTCTGGCTCCACACTTGCTGATGACCACTTCCGGTCTCAGAAAATGAAAAAACGGACCTTTTTTCGTTTCTGTCTCTTACTGATTTTATTTTCTTGTTATTCTAAATATAAAATGAAAATCAAAGCATTTTTAAAATTTCGTATATTCCTTTTTGATCATGAAAAGGAAAAACGCCTGCTATTTCAATTTTAATTTTTGTATTTTAAAACGAAAATCAAATAACCACTCGTTTTTTGTTTTTCAATACCCGTTTCAGAAGGGAAAATCCAGTTGCCAAAATATACACGGACCTGAAAAGCATTTCGCTTCAGTGTGTGTTCTGTTTAAAGAAAAGTGACTTTTGACATTTTTCCTTCCTGCTCATTGGCTTTTATCTAAATATTTTTAAAAGAAATCCATCTGTTTGACTGAGCTTCATCTAAAGCTGCGTTTCCCTTTATTTACCTAAAACCTCAAATATGCAGCTTTAAATCTTTACCTCTGGGTGAATTCGACTTTAGAGGGTGTTTGAAATCTGAGCCACATGTTGTGAGTGAATATTGCAGCTGTTCTGTTTTTACTGCATCATCACAGAACTGAAGAACAAAATGAGACTTAAAATGACCAAAAACAACCAAGAAGAGACAGAAAATTAAACGTAGCATTCATTTGAGTTTAATAGAACAAATGTTCTACTGTTCTCAGAGTCAGAGTTTGTCTTCATGATTCTGCTACAGCTCAGAGCAAACACAAACCTGAAGTCTAACCTCCAAACCACTTCCTGCCTGCTCAGCTCCTCTGCTGGGTTTCAGACGTTGTTTACTCCAGCTGGAGGCCTCGTCTGACGCCTGGAGCTCTGATCGTCCTTCTGCAGACAGCTTCAACCACTCGGACACCTCTTACTTTCACTTTTCTTCTCTGCTTTCGGTTCGTCCATCGTCCTCTCTTCGTTCTGCTCCAGGAATAAACGGTCTGGTTTGCAGCAGTGCATGCTGGGAAGGTTCTGGTCTGAACTCTGAAGGATTCATCTCCACATGAACACGTCCAGCTCAGTCCACTGCTGGTTGAAGAACGTTTTAAAGCTCTGATCTGATCCTGCAGTAAACCAGCGTCTCCTGAATAAACTGTTCAGCTGGACTCTATGTTTGCTCCAGACGACACAAAACAAGAAAAGTTCACAGAGCAGCTACAAAAATCAGGTTTTATTCTTGGAGTTTTTATTTAGCAAAAGAATTCTGAAAAAAAATCAAACAAAGGAGATAAAAGGGGCCTGAAAAAGTTACTGATGCTTCAGTTGTTGCAGTTGAGCTAGGCTAGTTAGCTGTTAGCATTAGCAGCGTAACTCTGAATAAATGATTCATGAACAGCTGGAGCATCTGGAGCTGAGCTGATTGGTCTTATTAACATCCTGTCTGACCCAGTTTAACGCTGCTGGCCCTTTTGGCGGTCCACAGATGAACAGCTCGGTGTTTCTGAGTTCATCTGGTTTCTGTAGAACCACTCATAAAGACTGTGATCTGATTGGCTGTTGCAGGAAGTGACTCCAGCTTGTGATCTGTAAACCTGATTAAATACCGCAGAAACCCACAGAAACAGTCATTAAAAGGTTTCTAACATTTATAAAGTTCATCATTCAGTCTGAGGGACTCCTAGAACCCTGGAGGTTCTGTGACGGAACCTTTGAAACGTGAATCTTTGTCTCTAAAAAAATCATTTTGGTTCTTTATATTTTTATTTATATTGGTTCTTTAGATTTATTAAAGGTCTTCTAGAACTAGAAAAGCATCTTTTGACTCAGAAATATTCATCCAGAGATGCTAGTATTTGGTGTGTTTCCACAGAGCATGATACTGCCGCCTCCATGCTTGATGGTAGTTCTGCTGTTCTGGGGCTAAAGGGGGTAAATCCTCACCTTCTCTCCAAACAGTTTTCTGCTCATTGTGGACTAATAGCTCAGAGTTAGTTTCATCTGACCTCTGATGTTAGGAGAGTCACTAGAAGCTCCAGAGACGAGATCTTCACCAGCAGTAGAACCTTTGTAGAACTCCTCGCGCGGTAGGATTAGTTTCTCTAAACTAAAACCAAAGCGGTTCCTTCCTGTCATGGATTCATCAGCTGTGTTCTGGACCAGTAGAAATGGAGCCTCCAGGAGAACATCCCCATGCTGAGCAGCAGCTCCATGTTCAGGATGTCCTTCCTCACATCATGTACCTGCATAGAAGGAGCATCTATTTCTGTCTTCACACCTCCACCCAGACATGAAACCACAGAGTAGAATCTCATGGAGGTGAGTGTGAGTGAAGCCACACCAAACTAAACAACTGTTTGAAGCTGGAGCTGCAGCAGCCACATGAGTCCTCAACGTTCAGCTGATGTTTCTGCAGCAGCAGAGAGCTGCATGGAGAAGCTGCTGCACGCTCTGCAAGCAGAGGTTAGACGTGTTCACAAATTATGAGTCACCACATCCTCTTCCTCCACTCAGTTCATCCTTCAAAAACAACCAGCAGCTCCTCCGACTCTGACTCTAATCCTCCTCCTCCATGGCAGGACCCAGGGGACAATGTGGAGTCCAGATTAGCAGCACCTCCAGACCAACCACTAGGGTTAGACTCCTCTCCTGCTCTCCTTCACCAGGATCCTGAGGCCAGAAGCTGACAGGAGAGGATGGCTTCAACACGTAGCAGCACACAGGATAAAGTAGAACTGTACGACATCTTTCCACTGGTAACTCACCTCATGGTTTTAGCTCCATCATGGTTTTAGCTCCATCATGGTTTTATCTCCTCATGGTTTTAGCTCCATCATGGTTTTATCTCCTCATGGTTTTAGCTCCATCATGCTCCATCATGGTTTTAGCTCCATCATGGTTTTAGCTCCATCATGGTTTTAGCTCCATCATGCTCCATCATGGTTTTAGCTCCATCATGGTTTTAGCTCCATCATGGTTTTAGCTCCATCATGGTTTTACTTCCTCATGGTTTTAGCTCCATCATGGTTTTATCTCCTCATGGTTTTAGCTCCATCATGGAGGGTGACTTCTTGGCAGGAAGGATAGATTGTGAGTT
This sequence comes from Amphiprion ocellaris, assembly GCF_022539595.1. NCBI lineage: Eukaryota > Metazoa > Chordata > Actinopteri > Pomacentridae > Amphiprion > Amphiprion ocellaris. The sequence goes on along the minus strand of NC_072782.1, from coordinate 33,564,222 downwards.
GCAGAGATTTGAAATGTTCCCTAAAACCACTAGAAAACTCTACAGCAGAACTTAAAGCCATGAGGTCGATGGTTGAAGGAACCTGGAGAACATCAGTCCAGGTTCAGCTCCACCGGTTTCCTGTCTGCTCCAGGAGAATTTTTAAGATTTTATTGCTTGTTTTTAAGGTGTTAATGGGTCAGAACCTTCTTATTTATCTGAGCTTTTACACGTCCATGCTCCAGCTTGAACGCTGAGGTTGGCCAATCAGATGCTCCTTCGCACCTTATTTATGAATTCTCATCAAACCGCTTCCATCCAGACTGCAGATAGTGAATCCATCCCCCCAATGCCGGTTTGTTCACATTCAATACGAATCTGGAACCTTTTAAAGCACTGGTTTCTGGTAGGACTGGCCGGAGTGGGACCTAATTATTATATATCTGTTATTATTATTATTATTATTATTTGTCTGTTATTATTATTATATGTTATTATTATATATCTGTTGTTATTACATTATTATATATCTGTTCTATGTTTAATAGATAAATGAACAATCTCCACTCATTTTAGTGTCAACTGGAAAGCAAAAACACACAAAAATGTTTTTTTATTGTAAATAAATTCAGGCGTCTAGGGGTTAAAGTTCCCAGATCCACACTCTGATCCAGAACCAGAACCAGAACCAGAGGTGAACGAGTCTTTTCTGTATGTGCATCCAGTCTGTGGAACCTCTTTCCTGTTCTAATTAGAACCTCTCAGGTTCTGATACCTTCCTGTCCGTTCTGTAGACAGACGTCCTCTCTGAGCTTTGACACCTTCATGTCCGTCATCGTTCATCTTGTTCTGTTTGTTAGATCTCCTCCTCCTCTCCTTGATCTCCTGAACCAAAGTCAGGGACGATAACCACTAAACTATCCAGCTGCTCCTGAGATAAATCTAACTTTTACAGGTAGACCACCTGAGCGGCAGGTAAACCACAGTGGGCCTCACACAGCTGCTGGCTGACGGTGGGAATCAGCTTCATTCTGCGTTCTCAGAGGTTCTCCTCCTGTCTCTGTTAGTAAAGAGCAGGAGGAGGTTGGAGATGATTAAAGCTGATTCCTCTCTAGAAAATCCTGCTGAAGCCACAGAGCTGCAGGATGAAATGCTCCTCACATCATCTGAACAAACTTCAGACGTCTAGTTCATGTTTCTGTTCTGTTTGGTTCCTGCTGGAGAACGTCTGATTCCTCATTTAAACCTTTAAAACCAGCAGAACAGAGAAGAAAAGTGAACTTTGATGTATTCTTCTGTTCATCTGCAGACTTTAATGTCTGACAGAAAACAGCTGTGATTCATCACAGGATGGAGAAAATGTTTCATCTTAACTTCAGAGCTGCAGGTTTTTCATTTAGTAGAAGTTTTATCTTTTCACAGCCGAACGAAGAGGACGAGATGTTTCTTCATGTGTTCCTCAGCTGGTAGCAGAACTGGAGTGCCAGCAGCAGGTGAACAGCTCAGTCCTGGTCCTGTTCTGAGGCCTTGTCCCCACGTAGCCGGGTATCTCACAAAACGAAGATGTTTTTCTACGATTCGGCCTATCATCCACACGAAAACGCAGATTTACGTCATCAAAAACGATTCTTTTTAAAAACTCCGACCAAAGTGAAGATTTGCGAATTCTCCGTTTTATGCGTCTGCATGTGGACATCAGTAACCGGGGTTTTGCGTTTCGAAACGTCACCGCCTGCGACAAAATATGTTCTTGCGTCACATATGCGACCTGTGTTTACATTCGGTAACAGTATGGATGCTCTCACAAGGTTTTGGACGCTGTTTCTTGTACAGGCGCTTTTTACTTGCTTGTTTTTACAAGCCCAGATACTGCCCCACATTCAACAACACAGGCGAAGGACAACGTTAAGGACGGTTATTCTCCACCACCTTGCTAGGATTTGGGGAACTACTGCCACCTAAAGGTCCAGCATGCTTATGAATGTGCTGAAAAACGCACTTATGCGGTTAGGTGTGGATGAAGTTTTTTTCTAAAAACGAGGTGGTGTGTACGTGTTTTTTTCTAGACGGAGGGGACAGGATATTCGGTTTTACAAAAACCCTGCTACGTGTGGATAAGGCCTGATTTACACACTCTGTAGTCCTGGACTCACCTGGACTCACCTGGACCAGGGGTGGATGATGAGGAAGTCAGTTTTGGGACTTCCTGCCTTGAATCAGACTCACCTGTTACCTGTCAGAACTCAGACCTACAACTAGAACTACAATAATAACGCTAATGATAATAAAAAAATAATAATAATAGCAATATTATTATTATTAGTGTTATTATTAATATTTCTGTCTCCAGTCCTTTACATATAAAATGATTTAACAGAAGCTAAAATTGATTTTATTAATTCCTAAATAATCAACCTCAAAGAATGTAATCGGATACTACAGGAAGTAATCCTGATACGCACAAGTAACTAAACACCGATTGATTGATATTGATAGATGATTACTGAAGAAACACAAACACCAACCGATCAGATATATTGATTCCACTGTTTCCATGGAAACACACATTATCAGCAGCTCTGAACAGGTGATGCAGTAACACCTGGTAGATACCTGAAACACCTGAAACAGCCGTTAAACAGTGAAGCTGATCCATTCTGAGTCAGAATGAAGGTTGTCCAGCAGCAGGATCCAACCAGAGAACCCAGCAGAACCTCCACCGGTGGTTCTAACGGTAAACCTGGAGCAGCAGACCTCAGACAGGTGAGCTGCAGGTAAATCTGGATCAGAGCATCACTAAACTGAGACAGATTTAAAAGAGCAGCTGAATGAGAGGAAAATGGAGGGTTGGAAAAGAAGCAGCTCCACCTTTAGAGCAACACCTTCTATCTGCAGCAGCCGTTCTAGTGAGAAGAACACAGAGACAACCTCAGAACATCTCAGAACATCTCACAACATCAGAGAGTTCCTCAGGGCAGAGAACACAGCCGAGATGTTGAAGCTGAAACAGTGAAGCTTCTTCCAGGAACTTCATCTTCATATACAGACGTCTTTAATGCATGAAACAACATGATTATTGATTACTGATTATTGATCAACAGAAGTCTGATGTCAGGTTTCGGTACTTCGCGTCACCACAAATGTACAGATCAAACAATTAAAAACCAAACACAATGGAACATGTTGCAGTATTAGGGTTTTATAGATGAAAGAGTGAATAAAGAACCAGAGGACCATAATGGACCATCAGGAACATATGAGGAACAGATCAGGAACCGATCGGGAACATATCAGAAACATATCAAGAACCCATCAGGAACAGATGAGGAACACATCAGGAACATATCAGGAACAAAGCAGGAACATATCAGGAACATATCAGGGACAGCTGAGGAACATATCAGGAACAGATGAGGAACATATCAGGAACATATCAAGAACAGATGAGGAACATATCAGGAACAGATGAGGAATATATCAGGAACATATCAAGAACAGATGAGGAACATATCAGGAACAGATGAGGAACATATCAGGAACAGATGAGGAACAGATGAGGAACCGATGAGGAACGTCTCTTTAACGAGGGTCAGAACTTTTATTAATAATAATTCTTCAAGACAGCTTCAGGAACCAGGTTTACAGACGTGTGACGAACCTTTGGAGAACGTTCTGCTGCTCCTCCCTGAGCAGAACCAGGAGCAGCAGAAGGTTCTACAGTCATTTTGCTTCAGTTAAACCAATCACAGCTGTCTGGGGGTGGAGCTAAGCCCAGGATGTTGGAGCATGCTCAGTCGAGCAGGCGGTGTATTGAAGACGCTAAAACCTGACGGGACGAGCGATTGGTCGATCTGACTGAGATCTGGAGGACACGCCCCCTCGGTAGCCTGTCAGTCATCTGGTGGCCCCAAACACCTCCTGCTTCATAACAAACCAAACAGAGTTTAGAACGTTTAGAATGTTTCCAAGCTGCTTCATTTGCTGCAAACTCAACATAAACGTTCCACTGAGGGAACCAGATGACCTCCTGATGCTAAAGCTGAGCTACTTGCTGTTAGAACCTCAAGATCTTCATGCTGGCCACTGATGGAACCACTAGAAGGATGGAATCACTAGAAGCTAAACATCTGGATAACCCCTGACCCAACCAGACTAGAAGGTTCTCGCCGGTTCCTCAAAGATCTTCATTTAACGTGACAGAGGAAAGGAACCAGAACATATTCACTATGTAATTAGCGGTTGGTGTGAATATGTTCTTGTTCCTTTCCTCTGTCACACTAAATGAAGACCTTTGTTTCCTCAGAGATCTTCGATGGAAACCACAAATGTTCCCTGGAGTTGATCTGAATGGTTGATTAAACGTTGATTATTGGTTGCAGCTCTGATCTTTACTCTAATGAATGGATGGTTTGATGAATGCAGGAAGTCTCAGCTTTAATCTCCAACGCTTCGACACACGTCTGTGACCCTCCTTCTATCTCCTCCTCTTCACCGTTAGAGGAGTCCTTCAGTTCCTGTCTGAGCTCCACCACGAGCCAAGATGTTAGACAGGAAGTGCAGAAGACCCTGAAGACTCAGACCCTGGAGACTCGGACCCTGGAGACTCGGACCCTGGAGACTCGGACCCTGGAGACTCGGACCCTGAAGACTCGGACCCTGAAGACTCAGACCCGGACCAGGAAGTGGAGGTTGAGCTGGGCGGGGATGTGCAGTGTCTCCAGGCTGAGGGCGGATGGCGTGTAGGGGAACAGCACCGGGAACGTCTGCTTGGTGTCCACCAGCAGCTGAGGGGGATCATTCCTCTCCTGGAGCTGGTTCTGGACAGAGACAAGAAGCTGTAACCACGGCAACTGGAAATCACCTGCATCACCTGTGACCTCATGGACATGCATGTTGACCCGGCAGAGCTTTAACGTTAAACATGAAACATCTGAGCTCCTCGGAGGAACCGGGAGGCTTTTAGTGTCTCGGTTCTAAACCCTTTATATCAGGGGTGTCCAACATGCGGTCCGCAGGCCAAAAGCGGTCCTCCAGAGGGTCCAATCCGGCCCTCAAAGTGTGAAAATTCCAGAGAAGACATTAACTGCAGATTGTAAATTAGTAAAACTATAAATTTAAAATCATTTCTAGACCATGACAAGTTGTTTGGATCATAAAATAAAATACTTGATTGTTCATTGTTCTTTTGTGTCTCGTTTTTGTAACATTTTGTCTGTTTCACACTTTTGTCATTTTTTGTGTCTTTTGTCCATTTTTTTGTCACTTTCTAACTTTTTTGTCAAATTTTTTGTTTGGTTTCATGTCATGTGTCTCATATTTTTGTCATTTTGTGTCTCACTTTTGTAATATTTTGTGTTGTTTTTGGTCATTTTTTGTCTGACTTTTATTGTTTGTCTCACGTTTTGTGTTTCCTTTTTGTCTCGCTTGTGTTTTTTGTCAATTTTTTTGTCACTTTGTCACCTTTTTCTCTAATTTTTTGTCTCTTTTTTGTTTTGTGTTGTTTGTCTCATTTTTTGTCATTTTGGGTCTCATTTTTGTAATATTTTGTCTTGCTTGTGATGTTTTTTGCCTTTTTTGTCTGACTTTTTTTTTTGTCATTTTGTTTTGCTTTATTTATTATTTTGTGTCTCGTTTTTGTAATATTTTGTTGGTTTTTGTTGTTTTTGTCTTTTGTCTCACTTTTATTTTTTGTCATTTTGTATTTTGCTTTATTATTTTGTGTACCGTTTTGTCATTTTGTTTCTCAATTTTGTCATTTCTTGTCTAATTTTAAATATTTTGTCTTGTTTTTGTAGTTTCTTTGTCATTTTTAAAGTAAAATCCTCTGTGGTTCAGTTCCAGATGACTAAATGTTGTGTTCCTTTTGTCAACACTCTGTGATCTGGAAGTTGTAATGTGGAAATGATAAACTGAATTTTATTTAATTTTTTTTTAAAAATAAATTCCAGGTTGTTGATGATGTTCAGTCAAAAGATAATTCCCTAAATGTGAACATTAGGAGCCAGTAGGAGTTGTGGTTATTTAGAGGTTATGATGCTGTGGTTCTACTGGTTCTACTGGAGATCAGACTGGGCTGGATGTGGAACCTGGACTGGGATGAGTTGGACTCTGATGGTTCTGATGGTTCCTGTTGAATGGTTTCCACAGAGCAGAGAGGAGATGGAACAGCTTAACATCTACAGGAAGTGGAACCTCCATGTTCTTTTGTGGGACTCAAAAATCACATCAAATACTTCAAATTTCGACAAGTTTCCAGTGATTCTGGAGAGTTCCTGGACGTTCTGACTCGGGCTGGCTCGTTTCAGGTTCCTGTGGACATGATCCGTTATTAAGGACAAACTTTCTGTAGGTTCTTCTGAATATTGAGAGGAACTTTGTCTTTCTATTTCCTGACCCCTGCCTGTCGTCTAACAGCAGCAAACTATTTAGAAACAGAAGAATCCAGATGTTCATGGATTCTTCTGTTGGACAGAGAGTCTCTGGAACTTTGGAAATTATTTTAGAACCGAGTCCCACTGATAGAGAACACTTCTGAGTTCTGTCTCCACGATGTTCTAGTTCCACAACTGCTGAACTTTAGACTGACAATGGTCCTCAGTGAAGAACACTGATCTACAGTGAAGATCTCCAGTGAAGAACATTGATCTCCAGTGAAGATCTACAGTAGGTTAATAAGAACAGGAAGTGGACCTGTGGGCTCACCTGGATGTTCCTGATGAAGGACACGGTGACTCGTTCCTCGAACTCGTTGAGAGGCGTGTACAGGTTCAGGATCTTCACGATCTGCAGGACAAACAGTGATCAATACAGAACCAGATCACAGCTATTGATTGGTTCATTCTGAGGAACCTGCAGGGTAACAGGAAGCCTTCCTGATTGTTTCAAAATAAAGTGTTCATGAAGAAATGAACTAATCTGTTGGTTTTCACAATAAAATCAGCTTCATTGAGGAGGCTTTTATTATGAAAATACCGTCAGCAGCCAGAAAAATAAACCTTCAGGATAAAACTACAACAATCAGGGAAAAATTAAAAAAACAAAACAATAAAATCAATAAACTGTCATAAAATCTGCAAGAATCTAAAAAATAAAATATTCATTAATGTCTGAAGATTATTAATAAAAAATAAAATAAGTTCAAAAAATGTTTAAAAATTTAAAATATTCAACTAAAAACAAACAAAATGACTGAAAGACACGAAGATAAACCAGAGTATTGATCAGGTTATTGATTACTGATCAGAGTATTGATCAGAGTATTGATCAAGTTATTGATCAGAGTATTGATTACTGATCAGAGTATTGATCAGAGTATTGATCACGTTATTGATTACTGATCAGAGTATTGATCAAGTTATTGATCAGAGTATTGATTACCTGCTGCGTGGTCAGGGCGGTGCACAGACAGCAGATGGCCTCGGCATCCTGAGATGTTTTCTTCTTGACCTGCAGCAGCTGGGCGGCCTGGATGATGGGTTCTAGAGTGGCTGCAGCTTTACTCTGGAAAAGGTTGTTCCCTCGGAGCCACTCTTCCATCTGGCTGGTGTTGTACCTGAACACACAAACGGCTTCAGAACACAGAAACAGCTTCAGAACCAGAACCAGAACCTGAAAACACAAACAGCTTCAGAACCTGTGGAGGATCCATCAGAACCAGAACCAGAACCTCAGCCCTCTGAAGCTACATTTATTGAACTATCAGCCCAAAAGTAGAAACAAAAAGAATCATTTCCAGAAGGTCCTTGAAGGCATCACGTCTGAGATGTTCCACAAGGAGAAAGAATAAATCTGAGCTGTGATTAAATGTTTGAAGCAGATTCTGTGAACTGAACTCTGCAGGTCTGACTAGATGCTGATCAGACGTTTGGTTTTATTCCCACTGGTTCCACTAAAAGGACAGAACCTTCCAGTTTAATGTTGCTCTGCTGGACGGACCTGCTGACATCACCGTGACGTCACTGTGACGTCACGGCGACCTCGTACCTGAGCTGCATGCCGGTGCTCCAGGAGCAGACGTCTTTGCGCAGCAGCAGGTTGTTGAGGGTGACAGCGTTGATGCAGTGGAACAGCTGGCGGACCACCTGGCCCCCGATCTCCGGGTCCAGGCCGTGGTCCCTCATGGTGCCGTGAAACTGGCCCAGCTGCCGGATCAGCGCCTGCAGCGTGTAGCTGCTGGGCCCGTCGGCGTCCGTGTCCATGCTGGACGAACGGTTCCGGTAGCCCATCGGCTTCACGCCCGCCAGGCTGGGGATGCTCTCGCTCTCCAACATTGCTGACACTGGAAGGAGAAGGAGGAGATGAAGCTGTGGAGCAGGACACACTAAATAATGATAACTAGATAATAATGATACAATAACTATAGAATAATATTATAATAACTATATAATAAGAATAATAACTATATAATAAACATAATAATAACATAAATAATAATAATAATAATAATAATAATAATAATAATAATAATAATAATAATAATAATAATAATAATAATAACTATATAATAATAATAATAATAACAGTAAAAATAATTAGTAATAATAACTTTATGTAGCAGCCTAAAGAATAGCGTTCACAATAAGGCGCTCTGACAAGTAAAACATGTCTCTTTGTGGCTATTCTGTGTCTCCTTGTGGTCGTTTTGTGTCTCTTTGTGGTGGTTTTGCGTGTCTTTGTGGTTGTTTTGCATCTCTTTGTGGTTGTTTTGCGTCTCTTTGTGGTCGTTTTGTGTCTCTTTGTGGTCGTTTTGTGTCTCTTTGTGGTCATTTTTGTCTCTGTGGTTGTTTTGCGTCTCTTTGTGGTGGTTTTGCATCTCTTTGTCAAGGCAGATATAGGAGATGAGTCAGAGAAGTCAGTTTAAAAAAACAGTAAAAATGATAATAAATGAAATGAATAATTAGCTAGATTAATGATCACTACAAACAAGGGAACCAGACAGCTTTGAAATTAAAGAACAAGATTGAGGGCCAAAGTTAGAAATTAAAAATCAAAAAGTCAGAGAATTAAAGAATTAGAGAGACGACAGGCAGCTAAACGTCACATAAAACCAGAAGAACGTCTAAAATAAGCAGGAAATAATACAGAATAAAACACTAAAACTAAATAAATCTAAAACTAAATCTCACATAAAACACGTCTCTGAAAGCCTTTTTAAAAGGAGTTCCTGAGTCTGCAGGTCTGATCTCTGAATGTTCTGCTCCTCCAGACTCACCGATCATGGGCTGGATGATGCCCTCGGCCACCCGGATCAGCTGTTGGTAGATCTGGATCGACAGGTCGCTCAGAACCACCCGGTACTCGGCCAGGTCGAAGTTCTTCAGGCAGTGTTCGTTCTGTTTGCTGCTGTTCTGAGTCATGAAGGCCTGGAGAGGAACGGAGCAGACGCACTGAGCACGCTCACAACTCACCATCACACTGAGCACGCTCACAACTCACCTCATCCCCACTGTACTGCTTCAGACAGTGGAGCAGCCGACTGGTGTTGGCCAACCAGAAGGAAGTCATCTCAAAGTCATCGTTGTTCTTCTGCAGACCAAGGAGAACATCGAGAACGTGAACAGGTGAGGAAGAGAACAGGTGAGGAGGAGAACAGATGGGATCAGACAGGTGCTCACCTTGAGGACCTTCTTGATGGCATTGATGGTGGAGGTGAGCAGAGACTCCACCTTGCGGTCGTCATTGATGTAGTCGGCGTGACGGATGCACATGAAGAGGATGTAGGCGGGAAGACAGGGAACGGTAGCCGCCACCGAGCTGGGCCTGATGTCTGGAACATTATTACAATGTTATTAGAATATTATTAGAACACTTATTAGAACATTAATAGAACATTTATTAGAACATCACTGGAACATTCAGTTCTACTGCTCAGCTGGGACCTGCAGTTTAACATCATGTTTCATCAATAATAATTAAATAACTGATGAGTCTCTGTTGGTTCCAGTGGAATAAACACAGACTGATTCAATAAGTTCAGATTAGGTTCATTCATACCTGTGAGGCAGTATTTACCTGTGAGGCAGTATTTACCTGTGAGGCAGTACTTACCTGTGAGGTAGTATTTAGCTGTGATGCAGTAGTGATGTAGTATTTACCTGTGATGCAGTAGTGATGTAGTATTTACCTGTGAGGCAGTATTTACCTGTGAGGCAGTACTTACCTGTGATGTAGTATTTACCTGTGATGCAGTAGTGAAGCAGTATTTACCTGTGATCAGCGTCTTCAGCAGCAGAGCTTCGTCCTCCTGGTTGTACTCCAACATCCCCTCAAAGTCCTTCTCCTTCCTCTGAACTGTCACCTGGCGGCTCAGCTCAGGTCTGGACCTACTGTTCTGAGCTGCAGCCTGAGCTGCTGCAACAAACACACCAGGTGTGATCAGGTATCAGGTGTGATCAGGTATCAGGTGTGGTCAGGTGTGATCAGGTGTGGTCAGGTGCGGTCAGGTGTGATCAGGTGTGGTCAGGTGTGATCAGGTGTGATCAGGTGTGATCAGGTGTGTTCAGGTGTGATCAGGTGTGATCAGGTATCAGGTGTGATCAGGTGTGATCAGGTATCAGGTGTGGTCAGGTATCAGGTGTATTCAGGTGTGGTCAGGTGTGATCAGGTGTGGTCAGGTATCAGGTGTGATCAGGTGTGATCAGGTATCAGGTGTGGTCAGGTATCAGGTGTGTTCAGGTGTGGTCAGGTGTGATCAGGTGTGGTCAGGTATCAGGTGTGATCAGGTGTGATCAGGTATCAGGTGTGGTCAGGTATCAGGTGTGTTCAGGTGTGATCAGGTGTGTTCAGGTGTGGTCAGGTATCAGGTGTGTTCAGGTGTGATCCGGTATCAGGTGTGATCAGTTATGATCAGGTGTGGTCAGGTGTGTCTGGTACCTTCCAGCTCCTGGACTTTCTTCATGTAGATCCTGAGCTGCTTCTTCAGTTTCCTCTCATTCTTCTCCAGTTTCTCCACCAGCTCCTTGAGGTCCTGAAAGAGACAGAATAACCTGAAGAACCCGAGACACGAGCTCAGAGTCACTAACCCGAGTCAGTACGAGTCACCCCGAGTCACCCAGAGTCAGTGTAAGTCAGTACGAGTCACTCCAAGTCAGTGTGTCACTCCAAGTCAGTGTGAGTCACTCCAAGTCAATGTGAGTCAACCCGAGTCAGTATGAGTCACTCCAAGTCAGTCACTCCGAGTCAGTGTGAGTCAGTCCGAGTCAGTGTGAGTCAGTAGGAGTCACCCTGAGTCACTCAGAGTGAGTGTGAGTCAGTGCGAGTCACTCCAAGTCAGTACAAGTCACTCCGAGTCAGTATGAGTCACTCCGAGTCAGTGTGAGTCACTCCGAGTCAGTGTGAGTCAGTGTGAGTCAGTAGGAGTCACCCTGAGTCACTCCAAGTCAGTGCGAGTCACCCCAAGTCAGTGTGAGTCACTCCAAGTCAATGTGAGTCACTCCGAGTCAGTACGAGTCACTCTGAGTCAGTGTGAGTCACTCTGAGTCACTCCGAGTCAGTGTGAGTCAGTCCGAGTAAGTGTGATTCAGTAGGAGTCACTCTGAGTCACTCAGAGTCAGTGTGAGTCAGTGCGAGTCACTCCAAGTCAGTACGAGTCACTCCGAGTCAGTATAAGTCACTCTGAGTCACTCCGAGTCAGTGTGAGTCACTTCAAGTCAGTGTGAGGCAGTGTGAGTCAGTAGGAGTCACCCTGAGTCATTCAGAGTCAGTGTGGGTCAGTGCGAGTCTCTCCAAGTCAGTACGAGTCACTCCGAGTCAGTGTGAGTCACTCCGAGTCAGTGTGAGTCAGTACAAGTCACTCCGAGTCAGTGTGAGTCAGTACGAGTCACTCCAAGTCAGTGTGAGTCAGTACGAGTCAGTGTGAGTCACTCCGAGTCAGTACGAGTCACTCCGAGTCAGTACGAGTCACTCCAAGTCAGTGTGAATCACTCCGAGTCAGTGTGAGTCACTCCGAGGCATTGTGAGTCAGTATGAGTGGAACTGAGTCAGTCTAAGTTGCTCTGAATCCCTCAGACTCGGTCCGACTCGGAGCTGCTCCTCACCAGGTTGTCGTTTGTGAGCCGTGTGATCTCCTGCTGGACACTGAACTCCACCTGAGCCTCCGGAGACAGAGACATGGTGTAGTTGAGGATCTCCTGCTTCTTCTCGATGTCGTCCTTCAGCAGCTCGATCTGAGTATGAAGAGCCTCCAGCTCGTCTTTGTGCTGCCTGGACTGAGTCTGCAGCTGAGCCTCCAGCAGCCTGAGGAACCGGAGAACCACAGTTACTACAGGAACCACATCACCACCCAGAAGGTCCAGCTGAGCCAGAGTGAAACATCCTCTGACCACAAAGGTTCTCCTTCAGAGAACGAGTCACTCTGCAGGTTCTAGTCTACACTGAACAGATACAGCTGCATGTAGAATGATTCCTCTTCCTATGAGGCTGTATCTTCACCGTATGAGGCTGTATCTTCAGCTCCTATGAGGCTGTATCTTCAGCTCCTATGAGGCTGAATTTTTATCCTATGAGGCTGTATCTTCACCCTATGAGGCTGTATCTTCAGCTCTATGAGGCTGTATTTTCAGCTCCTATGAGGCTGTATCTTCAGTCCCTATGAGGCTGTATCTTCAGCCCCTATGAGGCTGTATCTTCAGCCCCTATAAGGCTGTATCTTCACCCTATGAGGCTGTATCTTCATCTGCTATGAAGGTGTATCTTCACCCTATGAGGCTGTATCTTCAGCTCCTATGAGGCTGTATCTTCATCTCCTATGAGGCTGTATCTTCATCTCCTATGAGGCTGTATCTTCACCCTATGAGGCTGTATTTTCAGCTCCTATGAGGCTGTATCTTCACCCTATGAGGCTGTATCTTCACCCTATGAGGCTGTATTTTCAGCTCCTATGAGGCTGTATCTTCACCCTATGAGGCTGTATCTTCACCCTATGAGGCTGTATTTTCAGCTCCTATGAGGCTGTATCTTCACCGTATGAGGCTGTATCTTCACCCTATAAGGCTGTATCTTCAGCTCCTATGAGGCTGTATCTTCACCCTATGAGGCTGTATCTTCATCTGCTATGAAGGTGTATCTTCACCCTATGAGGCTGTATTTTCAGCTCCTATGAGGCTGTATCTTCACCGTATGAGGCTGTATCTTCACCCTATAAGGCTGTATCTTCAGCTCCTATGAGGCTGTATCTTCATCTCCTATGAGGCTGTATCTTCAGCTCCTAAGAGGCCTCCTATGAGGCTGTATCTTAAGCTCCTATGAGGCTGTATCTTCAGCTCCTAAGAGGCTGTATCTTCACCCTATGAGGCTGTATCTTCAGCTCTATGAGGCTGTATCTTCAGCTCCTATGAGGCTGTATCTTAAGCTCCTATGAGGCTCTATCTTCATCTCCTATGAGGCTGTATCTTCATCTCCTATGAGGCCGTATCTTCAGCTCCTATGAGGCTGTATCTTCACCCTATGAGGCCTTATCTTCATCTGCTATGAAGGTGTATCTTCACCCTATGAGGCTGTATTTTCAGCTCCTATGAGGCTGTATCTTCAGCTATGAGGCTGTATTTTCAGCTCCTATGAGGCTGTATCTTCAGCTATGAGGCTGTATCTTCAGCAGCCTTCAGCTCCAATGACCTGCTGTAGATGGAGGTATTGTCTCTAACAAGCTTCTGGCAGCTCCTTGGGAATTTTAGTCCATTCTTCGTGGGCGATGGTCTCCAGCTCAGTGATGTTCTCAGGTCTATGTGCTGCAGCAGCTTTCTTCAGATCTACCACAGGTTCTCCACTGGGTTTCAGTCTGGAGGTTGTGATGTCCACTCTAGAACCTTCCAGGCTTTCTTCTCTAACCAGCCTTTGTTGTTTGGGGTCGTCTTGCTGGAATGTCCAATTAGCTTCAACTGCTTCATGGACTGAGGGACGTTCTTGTCCAGAACATCCTGGTACTTCCTGAATCCATGGTGCCTTCAATACGTTGGAGATTCCTAGTTCCATTAGAAGCAGAACACCCCCACAGGATCCCAGATCCACCACCATTCTCCACAGTAGGCATGATGTTCCTCTCCTCTTTCTTCCTTCCAGATATTCCTCTGATCCATAGGACCAAAGAGCTCTAGTTTGGTCTCATCAGTCCATAGAACCGTCTCCCAGAACTTCTGTGGCTTTGATAGGTTGCTTCTAGCAGACTGGAGACCATTGTTCTTGTGGTGTGTCTTCAGAAGCGGTGTCCGTCTAGGGGATCTGGCATTAACCCTTCAGCATGGACTGTGTCCACAGAAACATCAGTTCCTCTTCCAGCCAGATCTTCCTGCAGGTCCTTGGCAGTAAGCCAAGGGTTCTGGTCCATCTGTCTCCAGGAATCTTGATGTCTCCGACAGCTTCTTTTTTCCACCACAACCATGTAGTGTCGTAACAGTAGCGGTGGCTTAGAACTTACCAATGATGCTTCCAACAGAGTCTCTGGGAACATTCTAGAGCTTGGAGATCTTCTTGGACCCATTTCCTTTCTGATGCAAAGCAACTATCTCCTCTCTAAACTTCAGGACATCTCTCTGGTCCGAACCATGGTGCTGCTAGAGGAGAAAGTGTCCCCATTTTATGGACATGAGTATTACTCAATGTCCCCATTGGATTCACCTCCAGATGTCTTCATACAGGTGGATGGATTAGAGTTGGACTGCAGAGATCTGGATTCACCAGCATTGGTTATAGGGGGAGGAATTATTTTACATGCACCTGTATTCACAATATTTTACAGCTTCTAAATGTGAAGCTTCAGCTGATCCTGGAGCAGCATCACTAGCAGACTGAGGATCAGTTAAAGCAGAACTAGCAGAGACCTGGCCACTTGTTTAAGACCCTGCAAGGCCAAACCCAGCTCTCCATCTTCATTCAGATAGACCCAGTCATGATCCTCACTGAGGGCAGCAGCAGCAAGAGAGACAAGAAGCAGAGCAGCTCAAAGGTTAGTCACCAGAAAACACAAGAAAGCACCAGAAAACACAAAGAAAATGCCAGAAAACACAAAGAAAACACCAGAAAACACAAAGAAAACTCCAGAAAACACAAAGAAAACTCCAGAAAACACAAAACACCAGAAAACACAAAGAAGAAATGAGAAGTGCAGCAGTGAAGCTAAAAGGTGATTCTGTGTTTTGTTCAGTCGGAACTGAGCTTCAGCAGGAATCCTTCAGGAAGTAACTAAAGTAACTAAGTACATTTACTCGAATACTTTTTCCACCACTGCTGCTGGTTCTTCTTTACTTTGAGGAGTTTGAATGAATTATTGGACTCAGATGGACGTTGGAGGATAAAACCTGAGAAGAATTTGATTCTCTGAACATCGTTCTTTGGTTTCTTGTTTCTAGGTGGCGCTATCGGTGCTGCTATCTAGAGAGGAAACGTCTAGAGTGTGAATGAAGCGGAGGAAGGAGGAACTAACGGAGGTTCTCTCACCTCTTGGCCTCTCTGATGGCTTCGTCTTGGTCCAGCTGCTCTGAGCTCAGACTTCCTGCAGCAGCGCTATCAGTTTCCTGCAGCAGGAACACATTCATGAACACATCAAGGACTTTAACAGCAAACTTTAACTCATTCTGATGAATCTGTCATTTTGGACCAAAGTTCAGTCATGTGGAACAAACTGGTCATTTTGGAGACGTGTCCAGTCATCCTGGAGATACACCACCTGTCCAAAGAAAAGTCTCCACCTGGATTTAACTCAGCCAATAAGAGCCTTCCACTGGACAATTACTGCAGTGATGAACATCTTCTTTAACCCTAGCTGATCTCATTTCTCAACAACCATGGTGGAAGACATATCCTGTGGTCATGGAAAGGATGTTAATCTGTCTCAGAAGGGTCAAATTATTGGCCTGCATTAAGCAAAGAAAACAACTAAGGAGATGAAACGACTAAAACCAGGTTAAGAACCGTCCAACGCATCATTAGAACCTGAAGGATAGTGGAGAACCATCATCTTCCAGGAACAAACTCTTAGATGATCGTAGGAAACCAACAGCAGAACTTACGGCTGTTTAATAGTGAAGTAAGAACATTTTCGCATGAAGGGAACTCAGAAGATTGGGACAAAACAGCTGTAGCTCTAAGAAAACCACTGATGAGTGAGGATGATCAGAAAAAAAAGGCTTCAGTTTGCTGTGGAGCATAAAGATTGGACTCTGGATCAATGAAAGAAGGTCATGAGGTCTGATGAGTCCAGATTCACCTTGTTCCAGAGGGATGGGGGCAGTAGTTTAGGTTTGGTTTTGGTCCCGACTTTGTGTTGGTTTTGACTTTCTTAGGACTGGTTTCAGACTGGATTCTGACTGGTTCTGAATGTTTTTTGGACTGGTTTAGGTTTGATTTTGGTCCTGGTTTTAGACCTTTTAAGGATGGTTTAGGACTGGTTTTACAATGTCTTGGATTTTTTTAGGAGTAGTTTAGGTTTGATTCTGGTCCTGATTTCAGATTTTTTGAGGGCTGGTTTCAGACTGTCTTAGGCAGGTCTTGGACTTTTTTTTTAACTCCAAGAACACCAAACCTACCATCAAGCATGGTGGTGGCAGTATCATGCTCTGTGGAAGTGGAGCTTTCCACAAAGTAAATAGAATAATGAAGAAGGAGGATCACCTCCATGTTCTTCAGGAGAACCTAAAACCATCAGCAGAAGGTTGATCTTGGACACAGTTGGATGTTTCAACCAGACATTGAGCCCAAACACACATCAGACGTGGTAAAGAAATGGTTCCATCAGGCTGGAATGAAGGTTCTAGACTGGTCTCCCCAAAGTCCTGACTTAGACCCATCAAGAACATGAAGAAACAAGTCAGAAAGACAACAAATTTAGTGGAACGGCGCCAGAATCGGTGCCGTTCCACTAAATTTATCGTCTTTCCGTCTCAGACTCGAGTCAGTTAAATTGATAACATAATGATACTGCCACCTTCATGCCTGACGGTAGGTATAGTGTCCAGAGGAGTTGAGGATAAACCAGCAGATGGGGACATCAGGGTAAGAAGAGAGGTGGATGAAGTGATGCCCTCATCATGGCTAGTACCTACCAGCCTGTGGGGGTTAGAGTTATGATCTGGGGTTGGTCAGGTTCACCAACGTTATGTTTCCAAAGAATGAGGTCAGCTGACTACCTGAAGATACGGAACCTTTGGGATGTTCTGGAGGAGACTTTGGTCTGACTCTCCCATCATTGATGTAAGTTCTTGGTGGGTCATTACATATCATTTCATCAAGTGGTCCCCACCTGACCCCCTCAGATTTTTCTCAATTTTTACATACTTATAGAACATTATATATGATGGAAAAATCCAAAATTTCAAGGCTTAATTGTAAAGCGTTCCAAAGTTGTGACCATTTGAAGTAGGTAGGGGGTTCCCTAAAATTGCGACCAAAATTGAGACTTGAAATTTTTGGCTATTTTCAGGCTTCTATAACTTCTGAACAAAAAAGAGCTAGAGGTCTGAAATCATTTCATAGTAATCCATAGTCCTAAGAAATGTGAAAATATTTACTTAAAATTTATAATTGCATGTTACAGAGAATGACAAAGTTGAGATTTTATCCATCGCAAACTTCTAAAAAGCACTTTTGGCCAACTGTTACACAAAAACTAATCATCCTATTCATGAGAACACTTGAAAATCACAAAATTTTCTGTTATATATGGCTAAAATATGGGGTGAAAACGTGCATATTTAATTTGAACATTTAACATAGAAGGATTAATAGAAGCAAGTTGTTCTTGGTGTCAAAATTTAAGGCAATTCCTGTACTTTCACATGGTGTCTTTTATTTTGTGATACTACCTATCCCACATGCTGATATTGACCTTTGAATCCGAAGGTCAGACAGATATTTTTGATTTTTAAGTGTTCATATATCATACATAACATAACATAGGACCTTTATTTTTACAGAGATCCATTCCCTAGGTAGCCAAGATACAGCACATAAAATTTCTAATGAATAGGATGATTAGTTTTTGTGTAACAGGTGGCCAAAAGTGCATTTTGGAAGTTTGCAATGGATAAAATCTCAACTTTTTCATTCTCTGTAACTGCAATTATAAATTTTAAGTAAATATTTTCACATTTCTTAGGACTATGGATTCCTGTGAAATGATCCTGAAAATTTCAGACCTCTAGCTCTTTTTTGTTCAGAAGTTATAGAAGCCCAGCGCCCGTATAGCTCAACGTGTTAAGTGGGCAACCCATGTACCGGGCTGGTCCCCGACGCAGCGGCTCGGGTTCGATTCCCGCTCGTGGCCCTTTGCTGCATGTTTTCCTCAACTCTTCTCCCCTCTTTCCTGTCTCTCTCTCACTGCGCCTATAAAAATAAAGCCGAAAAAAAGGCCAAAAAAAAAAAAAACTTAAAAAAAAAAAAGAAGTTATAGAAGCCTGAAAATAGCTGAAAACATCAAGTCTTAATTTTGGTCGCAATTTTAGGGAACCCCCTACCTACTTCACATGGTCACAACTTTGGAACTCTTTACAATTAAGCCTTGAAATTTTGGATTTTTCCATCACATATAATGTTCTATAAGTATGTAAAAATTGAGAAAAATCTGAGGGGGTCAGGTGATAAATTTTCTTAAAATCTGTTGATTTCATATGGAATGACCCTGGTAGAAAATGAATCCCACTCTGGACAGAAATAAATGCTGTGACATTGGAATGAGTGTCGTTCTCGGAGCTAAAGGTGGTCCTATGAAACATCAGACTTTTTTTGGACAGGCGGTGTGTCTGAATCCTTCTGAACATGTCTGACCTCATTTCGCCGCTAACGCTAGCAGACCCACCGTGCGCTCGGCTCGCTCCTGCTGCTCGGCGGCGCTCACTAACTGCGTCTTCAGCATCAGCACTTCCTCTTTGCGAGCGTCCAGCTCCTCATTGGCTGCTTTCAGCTGACTCAGCAGCAGGGTGTGGCCATCCTGCAGCTCATTGGTTGAGCTGTCAGCCAACGTCTTCCTCAGCTCATTCAGGTCATTCTTTAGTTTTTTGTTCTCCGTTTCCAGCTCTTGTCTCTGCAGAGAAACACGAGTTCAGCTGCTGTTTAACTGTTGAATAAAACCATCAGCTTAAAGTCTAGTGGAGTCCAAAGATCTTCAGCTTTCTGTCGCAGAGGAGGAAAGAAATCACAAATTAGACTGTTCACATTAAAAATACTCAGTGATTAATGATCATCAGAATAGTTAACAATCAGTGAAATGACTGACAGCTGATGGATCCATGGACTAATCTTTAGTCCAGATCCTGGTTTTATTGGATCATGAATAATAGTTTAATCATGACTTCTACTGAAGATGAAGAATCTGTTTGTGTTCACGTTGTGTCTCTTTTTGTGTGTTTGTGTACTTGTTTGTTCTTTGCCATCATTTTATGTCTCTGTTTTGGTTTTGTGTCATTTTGCTTCTTTTATGTGTCATTTTGTCAGTTTTCATGTCTTGCTGGTGGTTTTGTGTGTGTTCAGGTTAGTTTTGTGTCTGTTGAGTCTCTTATTGTTTTGCAGCTTGTGTGTCTAAAAGGTGCTTTGTGTGTGTTTGTGTTCAGATTGTGTCTCTGCTGTTCTTTTACCACATGAAGTGCGGTAGTTTGGCATCAACTCCCCGTAAACATTGACTAGACGTCGATTAAAGGTTGACTAAACATTCATTGACTAGATGTTGCATAAACATCGACTAAACGTTCAGTAAGCGTTTCCTAGACATTGTCCAGATGTGGCCTAAACGTTGCCCAAACATTGCCCAGACATTGCATAGATGTTGCCTAAACATTGCCTAGATGTGGCTTAAATGTTGCCCAGATGGTGCCTAAACGTTGCCCAGATGGTGCCTAAACGTTGCCTACGTGTTGCACAAACATTGCTTTAATATTGCCTAGATGTTTTCTAGATGTTGCCAAAACATTGCCTAGATGTTGCTTAGATGTTGCCTAAACGTTCCCGAGATGTTGTCTAAACGTTGCCCAGATGTTTGCCCAGATGTTGCCCAGACGTTGTGTGTCTGGGTCGGTACCTTCAGGTTGCTGTATATCAGATCTGCAGCCTGCTGGTCAGACGTCGGACTCTTCGGCTCTGGGCCCTGAAACAGAACAAACATGGAGGTTAAACGTGTCGGCATCTGGGTGGAATAAACGCCGATCGGAGACGCCACCTTGTGCTTGGCAAGTTCCTCCATCTTGTCCACAGCGTTCTGCAGTCTCTTCCTCTCCTGCTCCAGCTCTCGGACTCTCTTCTGAAGCTTCATGAACAGGCTGATGTCCATGGCTGCCTTCTCCACTCCCATGTCCTGAACAACAGCGTCACACATCATCATCCAAAACACAGTCACCCAACAGCGTCACCCAACAGCGTCACACAACGCCATCACACAACACCGTCACACAACATTATACAACGGTGTCACACAACACTATACAACAGTGTCACACAACACTATCACACAACACCGTCACACAGCACTATCAGACTTCAGGACAATCATAGCAGCTTCATGGGATCCAGCAGAAGGAGGAACTTCTGGAACATCTCCACTAAACAGAGACTCAAACCAAAAGTCAGCCCACGATGACCAGCTGTAACCCTCAGAAGCACAACAACCACTGCAGTGTCAGCAATCCGTCACCAGGCCCAGTAAAGTCCTGTCCCAGTTCTGGTTCTGACAGCCTGACCCACCTCCACCAGCTGGATGGAGTCCTCGGTGTCGCCCACTTCAGAGGTGGACACGGACGGGTAGTTGGAGTCGGACTCCAGGCTGCTCTGGTTGGACGGGTTCCTGCGGTGTCCCGGGTGGAACTGCAGGACAGGAACAGAGTGGGTCAGGTTCTGGTGACCCGGTTCGACCAAGCTACAGAAGCAGACTCACCTTGGACAGAGAAACCTCCTCCTTCAGGTTGTCGTATCTCTGCTCCAGTCTGCCGAACTCTTTGAGGAGGTTCTGGTACCGCTGACGTTCTCCATCCAGCTCCTGCTGCAGAGACTCGCTGCTGGGCTCCTCTGAAACCCAACCAGAACCAACAGGTCAGACCTTCTGGACCACCAAAGGCCCTCATCAAGGAAGAACATCAGCTACACCCTGCTGACAGGTTCCTGGACTTTAATCCTATCAGAGACTCATTGTGGAGTTATTTTGGACAAATCTTGTCATGTTTTAATTCATAAATTTGGCCTCATTTTGGACGGACTCCTTTGGACTCCTAAATCTGAAGATGTCATCTGTTTATCACCGTGACTCCACCCCCTCTGGGCTCTAACCAGGTGTGTCATCAGGTGTCAGCATCTCACCTTTGCTGCTCTTCGACTGCTGAACAAACCGTCGGTTCATCTCCTCCTTCTCGCTCTTCAGCAGAGAGTTCTCCTTCTCCAGCTCCTCCACCCGCTGCACAACAACAACAACAACATCAACATCAACAACATCATCAACAACAATGACAACATCAAAATCAACAACAACAACAACATCATCATGAACAACAACAACAATGTCAACATCAACAACATCATCAACAACAACATCAACAACAAGAACAACATCAACAACAACATCAACACAACCACTCAGTGACAAGGTGCGTGTCCACTACATGTGATTTTCTCGCACGGCAACGCACCGCATCTGAAAATCACACAGACGGCGGGCGGTCACTAGCGGACCACAACATGGTCATGTGACAGCTCTGGAGCAACAGCAGGTCACTAGAGGTCCGGATCACAGCTGGAAACGCACCGCATGTGACATGCTGGTCCAGTTGCGGTGTGTTTCCAGCTGCAATCCGGGGTGTTTACCCGCAGCCTGCTGGACCATCCAGCTGAAAGCTCAGTCATGTGATCTCTAGTGACCTGCTGTTGCTCCAGAGCTGTCACATGACCATGTTGTGGTCTGCTAGTGACTGCTCACCATCCCTGTGATTTTCAGATGCGGTGCGTTGCCATGCTGGAAAATCACATCTAGTGGACATGCGGCTACACACTCGATGTTGTGTTGCTGATAGATAATAATATCTAATAAATGATATACATGATCTTTAATAGTAGATAATAAATTATCTATAATAATATCTAATAAATGATATAGATGATGTATAATAGTAGATAATAAATTATCTATAATAATATCTAATAAATGATATAAATGATGTATAATAGTAGATAATAAATTATCTATAATAATATCTAATAAATGATATAGATGATGTATAATAGTAGATAATAAATTATCTATAATATCTAATAAATGATATAGATGATGTATAATAGTAGATAATAAATTATCTATAATAATATCTAATAAATGATATAGATGATGTATAATAGTAGATAATAAATTATAATAATATCTAATTAATGATATAGACGATGTATAATAGTAGATAATAAATTATCTATAATAATATCTAATAAATGATATAGATGATGTATAATAGTAGATAATAAATTATAATAAAATCTAATTAATGATATAGACGATGTATAATAGTAGATAATAAATTATCTATAATAATATCTAATTAATGATATAGACGATCTATAATAGTAGTTAATAAAAAAAAATCTGGCCAGTTGCTGCTCACCTGTTGGAGACTCAGCTTCTCAGCCCCATGCTCCTCCTCCAGCGTCCTCCTCTGTCCATGCGCCTCCTGCAGCTCCTCCTGCAGCCTCTGCAGCTCGTCCTGCAGCGAATGCAACCGGCCGCCGTCCTCCTGCTGGCTGCGCATCACCTGCAGCTCCTTCTGCAGCTTCGTCACCTCAGAGCCCAGAGACACGTTCACCGTCTGCAGCTGCTCGTTCTGAGCCCTAAGCTCTTTGGACTGGAACACACAGGTGAGGACAGGTGAGACAGGTGACACAGGAGAGGACAGGTGAGGATAGGTGAGGACAGGTGAGACGGGTGAGAACAGGAGAGGACAGGTGAGACAGGAGAGGACAGGTGAGTACAGGTGAGACAGGAGAGGACAGGTGAGGATAGGTGAGGACAGGTGAGACGGGTGAGAACAGGAGAGGACAGGTGAGACAGGAGAGGACAGGTGAGGTAGGTGAGACAGGTAAGGACAGGAGAGGACAGGTGAGGTAGGTGAGACAGGTGAGACAGGAAAGGACAGGTGAGACAGGAGAGGACAGGTGAGACAGAGGTGAGACAGGAGAGGACAGGTGAGGACAGGTGAGACAGGAGAGGACAGGTGAGGCAGAAGTGAGACAGAGGTGAGACAGGTTAGACAGGTGAGACAGGAGAGGACAGGTGAGGCAGAAGTGAGACAGAGGTGAGACAGGTTAGACAGGTGAGACAGGAGAGGACAGGTGAGGCAGAAGTGAGACAGAGGTGAGACAGGTTAGACAGGTGAGGACAGGTGAGACAGGAGAGGACAGGTGAGGCAGAAGTGAGACAATGAGACAGAGGTGAGACAGGTTGGACAGGTGACACAGGAGAGGACAGTGAGGCAGAAGTGAGGCATGTGAGACAGAGGTGAGACAAGTGAGACAGGTAAGACAGGTCAGGGCAGGTGTTCCTGAGAAGCTACAGGAACAAAGCAGCTGTGTGGTCCAGGTTCTCCAGATGTTCTCCTGTCCAGGTGTATTTCAGTAGAACCATGGATCCCTTTATGAACAGTGAGAAGAACCCTGGTTCCAGTGATGAAACCAACAGGTTCATATCTGCTCACCTGGTCGTCCATCTTCCTCTGCAGCTGGACGATCTTGTTCTCCATCCCCGTGTTGAGCTTCTTCAGGTGTTCTGCAGACCGAGCTTCGATCTTCAGCTGCTTCAGTTGTCTCTTGGCTCTCATCCGTCTGAAGGCACACTGGATGGTGATGGCGGCGTCCCGCGCTCTCCTGAACTTCCTCCTCTGCAGCCACCCGCGGACGTTCTTCTGGATGATCATGGCCTTGTGGTGCAGCAGGAACTGCAGGCAGAAGACAAACATCTCATTCATCCAGCAGCTCACATTCAGCTCAGTGAGGAGCAGAACGTCTGCTGGTAGAACATCTGGACCACCATGGACCTGCAGCTGGACCACCATGGACCTGCAGCTGGGTCAGAGTCCCTCAAAGATCTGGTTCATCCAAGATCTTCAGTTTACAGAGGAAAGGAACCAGTTGTGTTGTTGTGTTGTTGCTGTGTTGTGTACCTCCCAGTAGATCCTCCTGGTGAACATGTCCCTGTTGTAGTGTTGTTATTGTGTTGTTGCTGTGTTGTGTACCTTCCAGTAGATCCTCCTGGTGAACATGTCCCTGTTGTAGTGTTGTTATTGTGTTGTTGCTGTGTTGTGTACCTTCCAGTAGATCCTCCTGGTGAACATGTCCCTGTTGTAGTGTTGTTATTGTGTTGTTGCTGTGTTGTGTACCTCCCAGTAGACCATCCTGGTGAACATGCCCCTGTTGTAGTGTTGTTATTGTGTTGTTGTTGTGTTGTGTACCTCCCAGTAGACCCTCCTGGTGAACATGCCCCTGCTGAAGGCCTGGATGGTGACCACAGCTCTCCTGACTCTCAGATATTCCCGTCGTTCTCTGACCATCCTGAACTGTTTCTGACAGATGACGGCGGCTCGAGTCCGACGCAGGAACTCGGCGTACCTTTGAAATAAACCCTCAGGTTAGAGTGGATCCCAGGTGAGTGGGGTGGGTTCCCTCCCGTCTACCAGGTGTTGCGTACCTGCGGGCCAGGTACCCTCGGCCGTATCTCTGCAGGCCGATGGTGGCCCTGCAGATCTTTTGGTAGCGGACCCTCTGCAGCCAGCCGCGGACCGTCTTCTGGATCTTGATGCAGGCCGAGCGGAACTTATCGGCCCGCAGCTTCTCCAGGTACGCCACCTGCCCAGCCCGGAAGAAGATCTTCGTCTTACCGAACTGGAACATGTCAGGTTCCTGACAGACACACAGGGAAGAACATCGATCAATAAGTCAGGATCAATATGTCAGGATTAATAGCATCTGGAACCAAACAATAGATAAATAATAATAATAATAATAATAATAATAATAATAATAATAATAATAACTAATAATAACAACAATAATAATAATAATAATAATAATAATAATAATAATAATAATAATAATAATAATAATAATAATAATAATAATAACAATAAGGTGATCGGTAACGTGCTGCAAGTGTCTCACCTTGATCAGAGTCTCCAGCAGGCTCTTGCACACCTGCTTCTTATCTGCTGACATCATGTCGGACTTCTTCATCAGAACCCGGTACCTGTTGAAGAAGTCTGGATAGGTCCATCTGGAGGGACAAGAAGGTTACAGACACAACCATCAACATCTGACTGGATCTGCACAAATCTGTGA
This sequence comes from Amphiprion ocellaris, assembly GCF_022539595.1. Lineage (NCBI taxonomy): Eukaryota > Metazoa > Chordata > Actinopteri > Pomacentridae > Amphiprion > Amphiprion ocellaris. The sequence goes on along the minus strand of NC_072782.1, from coordinate 33,538,968 downwards.
CTCAATGAGTCCAACAGAACATCTCTGAACATCTCAGAACATCTCAGAAGACCTCAGAACATCTCAGAGCATCTCATTTCAGAACATCTCAGAAGACTTCAGAACATCAGAGAGTTCTTTATTCAGAACATCTCATAACATCTCATCTACTTTATGTTTCCGGTTCTTTCCTGAAGTGTGAACTGGTCACAGTGATGCTGCTGGAGATCTGTCTCCCCAGAAGGTCCCTACAGATGTGAGGAATCAGAGTTGGGACTCACCTGGACGGATAGCCGGCAGCGCTGATCCGGATGGTCTCCAGGACTCCGCAGGCCCTCAGCTGCTGCACGGCTCTGCGGGAGTCGAACCTGCAGCAACAGAATCACGTTAGCACCAACCTGCTGATGGACACTTCAACATTTTGGTCCAACAGAAGATCACAGCCTTCAGGTCCCAGTTACCTCCAGAACCAGCCGGTCTACTGAGGAAGCTCCTCGTAGACTTTAGCTCTGCCTTCATCTCCAGCAGACTGTCTCTAAACCTCAAAGCTGCTGGATCAAAGACCTTCTACCAGCAGGACACCAGCTCTGCTCCACCAGCCTCTACTCTCTAACACCAGCACCACTGTGGGTGGACCTCAGGAGGAGATGAGTCCACAGAGATAAAGACTGACTGAGAACAATCTGGTCCTGAGTTCCACAAAAACAGAACAACCTCTCACAGACTTTAGAAGGACGCGAGCAGATCCTGATCCACAAACCATCAGCAGGAACCATGTGAAATAGTTCCTGCCTTCAGGTTCCTGAAGATCTCCTGGACCACCAGCATCACAGCAGCAGAACCCTAAGAGACTCTGAGAAGCCCTACCTGTGAACCTGAGGACCTTCTAGTCTCTAAAAGGAGGATAAGTTCTCCTAAAGCTGCTCCTACCTGATCCTCCTGCTGCTCATCACAATGCAGCGGCTGCAGAATGACTATCAGCTGATCTGCTCCACATGTGACCGAATCATCTCGTTAAAGCTGAACAGGACCGGCCTGTAGGTCTGACCCCGAGACGACCCACAGCACAAAGATCTCACACATCCAGGAGGACATGGATCAGGAAAACATTCCTGTGGTTGTTATTTAAAAAACTGAAATTTACTATTTACATTTTGTGTCTCGTTTGTTGTTTTATGTTTTGTTTTTGTCATTTTGTGTCTCGAGTTTGTCGTTTTGCGTGTCTTTGTCATTTTGAGTCTCAATTTTGTCTCTTTTATGTCGTTTTTTCGTTTTGTGTTGTTTTTGTCATTTGTCTTGTTTTTGTCGTTTTGTGTCTTGTTTTTGTAATTTTGTGTTTTGTTTTTGTCATTTGTCACATTTATGTCGTTTTGTGTCTCAATTTTGTGGTTTTGTGTCGAGAACCTCCACTTGGTTCCTCCTGAAGCTCCTCCCATCTCCTCATCCTGTAAATTTTTTTCTTTCTCCATGTTTCTGCTCTACTCTGCTTATCATCTGTAGATGTTCCACCATGCTGGATGGATCTCCAACTACTAGATCCTCTCTTCTCTGTTTCTGCTGCTTTCATTTTATTTTCCTCTCAGTCTCTCTGAGGAAACACTGCCTGCAGTTCAACCTGAAACTCTCTGGAAGTTCTGGTTCCCTGTTCTCCAACAGGGAACCAGAACCAGAACCAGGAGGAGGTTCTCCTTTCAGAAAACACTTTTTAAGGGACAATCAAAGTAAATTTCTGCTGTCATTTTGTCACTTTTTGGAGTTTTTTTCTTCTTTTGTGCAAAAATTGAGCAAAGCTGGAATCAGCACAGACTTAGCTGATCTGAGGGCTCAAACTGTTGGAGGGTTTTTATAGAAGATAGTGAAACTTATTTATTTTTAGAGGAACTTTGGTGATTTTGCTGGACTATTATAACTTTAAGCTGCTTTGGGCTCTGGTTCTTGTCCAGCAGTAGATGACTGTTAGTGATTCTAGTGTCTGGCTGATAAATGGAGTCGTTCTGTTGATTTCTTTCTTTCTAAAGCTGCCAGGTTAAAATTCTAGCCTTCCAGCCCCAGAACCACTCCTAGATCGGGTACAGGATGTTCTGGTTCTAGCGCCACCTGGTGAAAGCAGCTGGTTTATTTTTGGATAATTAATAAATGAGACTTGGACTACAGCAAACTGGATTAAATAGAACAACTTCAAGGTATTTTTAGTTATTTTTCCCAAACAAACAGAAAGTCAGAGTTGAAGGACTGGTGGAGCTGAACATCTGACACTTCTTCTCTGCTTCTACTGATTCCAGCTGCTGGATGGAGTCATTCTGGTCTTTCTTACACCTTGTTGAGTTCATTTCCGTGTTCCTGACAGGTGTTTCTAGAACTCACCTGTTCAGACGTGTTCAGGCTGAGCGTTGCATTAGAACTAAGATGTTAGTAGACCTCTTCTGGACTTGGTTTTGCACCTGAGCTGCTGGTTCCTGCAGTTCTCTGACCTAACCTGATGGAACGTCTAAATAACACTGAGTTCTGATCAGAAGAACCCGGCTGGTCAGAAGAACTCACGAGAAGGCCTCCTTGTCGTCATTGGGTTTGATGCAGCGGACGTAGTGAGGCGTCGTTGCGTTCAGAGTCTCCATGAGGAGATGAAGAGAGCTGCGGAACTGAAGAACACAGAACCTCATGAGAACCGGCAGCAGGAACGTTGTTCCTCAGAGTCCTGCAGAGGAAACAGAGAACCCACCTGGTGTCCCACCGTCTTCCTGTGCTCCTTGTTGGGAACTTTGGGAACTGACTTGGCCGATCGGACACTCACTCTGGACGACTTGGACGTCGGCACGTCGTCTTTCTCGTGGAACAGGTCCGCTACGAGCTGGAACTGAGAGAACACAGAGTTCATAGGAACCCAACGCACCATCCAGAGCAGATACAGCAGCTTCAGAACAACAACACCAGAACCTGCAGGTTCGCCATGTTTCTAGAAGAACTTCTATCGTCTGTTTAATCCCAACAAACGTGTGAAGATAAGATGTTTGATGGATGAAGAGCTGAGGTGGAACTAAAACTGTCAGTGGCAGGAAGTTCATCAGTGATACACTCATACTAATCAATAACTAATCAATGAAAGATGAGTGATCAGTTCAGCGCTGGTTCTAGTTCTGGCTCTAGTTCCGCTTCTGGGTGGTACCTGGCTGGCCTTCAGGATGTTGATCTGCTCCTCATAGACGGTGTCTCGGTTCTTTTCCAGGAAGCCGTCGCACTGATACTCCACCTGTGAGGAGGGCTTAGATTTAGTTTGAAATAACCTCTAATGGAATTCATTTTCCTCATATATAAACAGGAGGTGGAACATGAGCAGCACTGAGCCCTGAGGAACCAGTTCTCCAGGTAGATGTCTACCTTACCGCCCCTTCAGCCCCACATCTGTCTGAAGGATGGACTTTAAAGATTCCCTGACTGGGGTACTTTAGAACTGATCAGTATCTGACAACCCTTAGATCAATCTTGTCTTTGCTGTAGTCGCAGGCATTAACCTTTTGATGCACAACATGGGTCAAGAGATATCCATTTTCCATTGAATATGGGTCACTTTGACCCATGTTGTGCATCAAAGGGTTAAGAAGTCTTTGTCATGGTGCCCATCGCTGCTAAACTCCTCCAGGTCCTGGTGATCGTAGGAGCTTCAGGAGAAATCAGCCGGACTTCTCCGGAAGATGTTTTACAAAACGTCTTCCGGAGAAGTCCGTCTGGTTTCTCCTGAAGCTCCTACGATTAAAAGGTGCAACATTTCATGTCATGAACCTCCTCAGGAGTCTTTGTCATGGTGCCCGTTGCTGCTAAACTCCCACAATGTTCTCTGCTCTAACATGAACTGTAGTCTGAGAGACGAACCTTCTTTACAGAAACATCTGAGACTTTGAAGCACCAACACAACCATTTGGATCTATCATTCTGCTTATCTGACCAGTAACGTTCTACTGGAGAGTATCAGGAGAACCTTGGAACTCGGGAAACTTTACCAGCTCAGTTCAGGAGAGTCTGATAAGTCAAACAGGTTTCTGGAGGATGTTCTGACACTTTGGACCTAAACGTAGACATTGTTTCATTTGCAGTACTTGTACTACCCAGCTGTACTGTCCTTGTGTACTCTGCAGTATTTCAGTGTGCATCCAACAGCTGGGATGTTCTCCAGCTGCTCACCTTGTCAGCAAAGTGGATGATGATGAAGGATGTGTTGGACATTCGAGGTTTCTGGAAGTGGGCGCTGCTGGAGTGCTGCTTGTAGAGCTTCTGGGCCCAGTTCTGGTCTGTCCCCTTTGGAACCTAGAACCCAACAGCAGCATTAACTTTATCCAGACTGGAACCCAAATAACACGTGTCCCCCTGGCTGCTCCACATCTGGAACAAATACAGGACTTTAGGTTCAGACACCTGGAGTCAATGTAAGTTCTGGTCATTCCCTCTAGAACCAGCTGTGATTAGCAATATTATGGGATGTATCCTAGTGTGAACAGTTTAGTGTTCTAGAAGCAATCATTAGTTCCCTGGATGTGGTTCTGGTTCCTGATAATCCACCAGAGGAACCTTTAAAAGCTCCTTCTGGGTGATCTTTAATGTTGGTAGGTGGTTGGTTAGGACTACTGGAGACGATGGAAGGAGAAACCAGGACCATCCGGAGACTGGGTTCCAACACCTCTACTGTGGTTGCAGCATACAACACAACTGGATTACACGTTTCATTTCAACATTTGTAGTGTTAAAACTAAACAGTCAACTGTGAGTTTTTGAATCCTAAACTTGGTTCAACTTGATCAAACTACAATCTTCTAAAACCAGAGCAGGTCTGAGTCTTACTTTACACTCTTCATCCAGCAGGTCCAGGATGCCGAGTCGAGCCTCGATCAGGTCGATACAGGGCTGGTTATCGTAGAAGTCGATCAGAGTCCAGGGGATCTGCTCCTTCATGTACTCCTCCTGCTCCAGCTTAAACACATGCTGAGGAGATACGACATCTTCAGACCTTCTCAGACAACATCTTCAGACCATCTCCACAACAACATCTTCAGACCATCTGCACAACATGTTTAGATCTTCTCAGACAGGAGGTGAAAATTCTCAGAAGACTCACCGAGTTGAACTGCTGCTGGAGCTTCTCGTTGGCATAGTTGATGCAGAACTGCTCGAAGCTGTTCACCTCGAACGTCTCAAACCTGCAGACATTCACACAAGCAGAACAAACTGAAGATGTTTCCAGTTCCACCCTCAGATCAGCTGATTGTTAACTGCTCAGTAGCTGCAGGAACCTCAAGGTAGTCTGTTCTTAGATCTCTGGTTTAACTTGATCTAACGACTGGGTCTTCGTGAACCTCCTCAGGAGTCTTTGTCATGGTGCCCATTGCTGCTACACTCCAGGTCTTGGTGATTGTTGGAGCTTCAGGAGAAACCAGCCGGACTTCTCTGGAAGAACATCTTCCAGAGAAGTCCGGCTGGTTTCTCTTGAAGCTCCTACAATTAAAAGGTGGAACATTTCAGGTCATGAACCTCCTCATTAGTCTTTGTCATGGTGCCCGTTACTGCTAAACTCCCACAATGCTCTCTGCTTTAACTGTAGTATGAGTGACGCCTCCTCAGGTCTCTACAGGATTAAACAGGAAGAGGCTCCCCCTGGTGGAACAACCAGGAACTACAGCTGATCTATGGTACATGAAGGATGTATTATCAGAGAAAACGAGATCAGCAGGTAAGATGAATTAAAAGACTCAGATCAGATCAGATCAGGGGCAGAAAAAAATTGATTGGGACATCTGTAGAACACACTGACTGACAGGTGAGACAGGTGGGACAGGTGAGACAGGTGAAGGAGGCGTGTCTTGGTACCCGTAGATGTCCAGGACTCCGATGAAGGAGTGCTGCTTGGAGGACGTCTGCAGCGCCACGTTGATGTGCTCTACGATCCAGTCGAACATGCGGGCGTAGATGTGCTTGGCGAGCGCGTCGCGGGCGTTGGTGGCCTGCCGGGCGGACATGTTCTTCACATAGGTCTCGGAGGTGGTGGACAGCTTCCGGTGGCAGAGCCAGTGCTCCATCTGCTGGAGCTCCACCCCCAGCAGCCGGCAGAAGCTCTGCAGGTGAGGGTCGTTCTTCTGCAACACAAACAACGGGTCAGATCCAGGAGATACACCTTCAGCTGAGACCTTCTAGCAACCTACCGAGATGTGGCAGGACTCCCCGTCCCTCTCAGAGAAGATCTCAATGTTCCCCAGGTGGAGGATGGAGGCCATGACCTTAAAGATACTGATCTGACTGCTGTCACTTATACCTGAAGATGGACAGACAGACAGACACATGAAATTCATTCATGTATTTTGTAGAACTTAGTTCCACCCAGAAGATAACTCCAGGAGGAGATAATTCCAGGATGAGATAACTCCAGGAGGAGATAATTCCACGGTGACCAGACTGAAGAGCTCCTGGTTGTTTCAGCTTGTTCTCACCGAGCAGGTTAAAAGCTTCTCTGGTCTTCTTGAAGTCCTCAGCGTCGTTCACGCCCTCGATGAAGATGTTCTCTCCTAAAGACGTGTAGGTGAAGTCTTGAGCGCTGGCTGAGGATGACAACAGAAGGTCAGCGGTTAGATTCTGGTCAGTTCTTCTGGGTTTGAAGCTACAGTCATGGACCAGCATGGTTCCATCAAAACCCTCCCATGATGCTCTGCTGCTCACATCCAACACATGCAGCTTCTAGTGGTTGACACTAGCGATGACATTCGGGATATTATGATGTTCATAGATCAGCTTTCACATCAGAACCATCAGGACCTCTAAAGAAACACTTTATTCTTCTAAACCACACTGACTTTCATTTTGCTCTTATGTGTCGCTCCACTGATGAAAGGGGCCTGAAAAGAAGCAGTGAAGGAATATCTGAGCTCTGCACTTTAGCACGACATTCTCCTGTGTAGCTTCCAGCTGAGCTACTCACTGAAGGAAAAGTTTAAACCACAATCACTCATTTTAATAGCTAATGGTTCCTGGTGCTAATGGCTAGTGGTTGCTAATGGCTAATGGTTGTTGGTGCTAATGGCTAATGTTTGCTGGTGCTAATGGCTAGTGGTTGCTAATGGCTAATGGTTGCTGGTGCTAATGGTTGCTGGAGCTAATGGCTAATGGTTGTTGGTGCTAATGGTTGCTGGTGCTAATAGCTAATAGTTGTTGGTGCTAATGGCTAATTGTTGCGGGTGCTAATGGCTAATGTTTGTTGGTGCTAATGGCTAATGGTTGCTAATGGTTGCTGGTGCTAATGGTTGTTGGTGCTAATGGCTAATGGTTTCTGGTGCTAATGGCTAATGGTTGCTGCTGCTAATGGCTAATTGTTGCTGGTGCTAATGGCTAATGTTTGTTGGCGCTAATGGTTGTTAAGGGCTAATGGTTGTTGGTGCTAATGGTTAATGGTTGCTGGTGCTAATGGTTGTTGGCGCTAATGGCTAATGTTTGCTGGTGCTAATGGTTGCTGGTACTAATGGTTGCTGGAGCTAATGGCTAATGGTTGTTGGTGCTAATGGTTGCTGGTGTTAATGGCTAATGGTTGTTGGTGCTAATGGCTAATGGTTGCTGGTGCTAATGGCTAATGGTTGCTGTTGCTAATGCCTAATGGTTGCTGGTGCTAATGGCTAATGGTTGTTGGTGCTAATGGTTGCTGGTGCTAATGGCTAATGGTTGCTAATGGCTAATGGTTGGTGGTGCTAATGCCTAATGTTTGCTGGTGCTAATGGCTAATGGTTGCTGTTGCTAATGCCGAATGGTTGCTGGTGCTAATGGCTAATCGTTGTTGGTGCTAATGGCTAATGGTTGCTGGTGCTAATGGGTAATAGTTGCAAATGGCTAATGGTTGCTGGTGCTAATGGTTGGTGGTGCTAATGCCTAATGTTTGCTGGTGCTAATGGTTGCTGTTGCTAATGCAGAATGGTTGCTGGTGCTAATGGCTAACCGTTGTTGGTGCTAATGGCTAATGGTTGCTGGTGCTAATGGTTGTTAGTGCTAATGGCTAATGGCTGCTGGTGCTAATGGTTTTTGGTGCTAATGGTTAATGGTTGCTGGTGCTAATGGTTAATGGTTGTTGTTGCTAATAGCTAATGGCTGCTGGTGCTAATGGTTGCTGGTGCTAATGGTTGCTGGTGCTAATGGCTAATGGTTGCTGGTGCTAATGGCTAATGGTTGGATGCTTAAAGAGTCCGATCATTTCAGTAATTCTGAATCTACATGGTGTCAATTTTCTTTTCTGAACTTCAGACCTGCAGCCTGTCAGACGTGTTTGGATGTGTTTTGGTGTTTTCTATCATATTAAGGAGTTCATCTAGGTTCATGTGGTCCATGGTGGACGTTTTCCAGGTGCAGCTCAGAGCAGACTCACTGAGGCTGAGGTCCTTGAACTCTGGTAAAGAGGCTGAAGCACACAGCTGGTAGAAGATGTGGTAGTTCCTCTCGTCTTCAGCCTGAGACACAGACAGTGAAAGCCTTCAGTCAGACCACACAGAGGGAACCAGCAGGGCCTGGACAGGTGGACTCACCTGGAAGACGACGCGAGACTTCTCCAGCAAGTAGGTCCTCATGTTGGCTCCAATGATGTGGTAGTGGCGGCTGAAGCCGATCTGGATGTACTTCCCAAAGCGGCTGCTGTTGTCGTTCCGAGTGGTTTTAGCGTTTCCGATGGCCTGAAGGAAAAAATATGAAGTTAAATCAGCAGCGCCCCATGCTGGATGGATGCCCGCTGGTCTCCATGGAAACAGGAGAGTCATAAACTGAAGTCTGCAGTGGAGCTGAAGATTTCCAGGTCTTAATTAGATAATCAAACTGATGAATGGATGATCATAGATTGATTTATTAGACTAACTGAATGGTTGCAGATCATAAACTACGTACATCGGCTGGTTGATAATGAATAAAAACGTCTTCTGCTTTTAGGACGCTGGGAAATGTCCAGTTCAACTAGTTAGAAACAGGAAGTGGTGTCAGAATGTGGGTGGAGCTTCAGGTGGTTACAGATTAGACAATAAAACGTGTCCTCAGTGAAGATCAGCTGATCTGAATGAAGCTGGAACATCTAAATCTCACCTCCATGATGGGACTGGAGGCCAGAACTTTCTCCTCCACGTTGGTGTCATTGGCTGATCCGCCAACCGTGGCGAAGAACCTCATGGCGTATTTAGCAGAAACCGTCTTTCCTGCTCCGGACTCTCCACTAACGATGATGGACTGATTCCTCTCATCTCTACAGCACCACCAAAGAAGGAGGAGAAGCAGAAGAAGAAGGAGGAGAAGAAAAAGGAGAAGAAGAAGAAGGAGAAGAAGAAGGAGAATAAGGAAAAGAAGAAGAAGGAGAAGAAGACGGAGAAGAAGGAGGAGAGGGAGAAGAAGGAGAAGAAGGAGAAGAAAAAGGAGAAGAAGAATTTAAACAATAGTGACTTTTATGTCTTTAATATTTTGTTTTCATTTTTTTCTAAACTCATGATTATTCTTAAAACATTCAGAGTTTATCAGAGGAGCTTCAGGAGATACCAGCTGGACTTCTGTGGTTTCTTGAAGACGTTTCACCTTCATCCAAGAGGCTTCTTCAGTTCTTCTCCTTCTTCGAAGAAGTCTCTTGGATGAAGGTGAAACATCTTCAGGAAACCACAGAAGTCCAGCTGGATTCTCCTGAAGCTCCTAGATGACTGAAACTCTTCACAGACATTCAGACTTTATCTCTTTAATTGTATTTCTCTCCTCCTGTTTCTCTTATTCTGATGGATCAATAATCAGCTGATCAATCGGCTCTACCTGGCCATCTGCTTGTAGGCCTCCTCGGCCACGGCAAAGATGTGAGGGTCCATGTCTCCCATGTTCTGGCCGCTGTAGGCGTTGATCACCTCCTCACCGTAGATCTGCAGCTGCTCGTATGGATTGATGGCGACCAGAACGATTCCTGACCACAAACCGCACAAATTATTATTATTAATACTACTATTATTATTATTGACTAACACTAAATAAAGTACGAAACATGAAGAGGAAATATGTCAGGAAGAAAAGAACAGATCAATAACACGCTAAATCCAGACAACAATAATAAATACAACAGAAGAAGAATACAGCATGAATTAAACTAATAATACCATTAAAATCATAAAAGTTTAGCAAATATTCAATAATAAAGATGTTAAAGTAAAACAAAATATATTCTAAAGATCCACTAATTCATAATAAATCCTTAAAGGTTTAATATAAACGGATTAAAACAATTAGATGATGAAATAAAGGAGAAGATGAAAAAATATAATAATATATTAACAAAACAGAGAAGAAAAGCTGAAAGTAAATACAGAAATAACAGAAAAATGAAGACAGTAACTGGAATATATACCTGGATAAAACAACTAAAGGATGATAGAAATGAATTAGGATCAAAAATAATAATAAATACAGCAAATAAACAGGAATATGTTAATGAGAGTTAAAATTCAAAAACTACTGATAAACTAAATACATAAAGAAAGACAAAAACAGTAACTCAAGAGAATAAAAAAGAAGGTAAAGAAAATAGCTTAATGAAAGGATAAGAAAACAAATAAACAGGAAAAGTTAAGATTAATGATATAAAGAATAAAAGACATGTTAAATAAAATGCAGCAAATATTACATATGAACACCATAAACAAACAATGGGGAGCTGATCAGACAGTAGTAATGGATCACTAACCGCAGTAGATGTAGATGTGGGTTAGCGTTGGTAGGGTTAGGAGTTAGTAGGGTTAGGGATTAGGGATTAGTAGGGTTTAGGGTTAGTAGGGTTTAGGGGTTAGGGTTGGTAGGGTTAAGGTTTGTAGGGGTTAGGGTTAGTAGGGTTTGGGGGTTAGGGTTAGTAGGGGTTAGGGTTAGTAGAGTTTAGGGTTAGTAGGGTTAGGGTTAGTAGGGTTAGGGTTCAGGGGTTAGGGTTGGGTTACCGCAGTAGGTGTAGATGTGGTTGGACTCCAGGAACCGAACCCGCAGGTTGTGAAGAACGGCAGGTTCATGAAGGTAGCTGAGGGCCGTCAGGTCGTTCTCTCCAACCAGGATGTCCGGGTTCCGAAGGAACGGGAGAGGTTTGGCCTTCGGACCGACCGGGTACTCCAGAGACTGGATCAAAACAAGATCAATACACCATCAATACATGATCAATACAGGATCAATACACCATGAATACATGATCAATATACCATCAATACTTCATCAATACAGGATCAATACACCATGAATACATGATCAATACACCATCAATACATGATCAATACACCATGAATACATGATCAATACACCATCAATACACCATCAATACACCAGTTCTTTATCTCCTTAATCAATGATCAAAGTTTCACCTTCATCCTGTGAATATTTCCAGAGTTTCAGGTCCTTGAAGTCCATAGAGGAGATATCCCCTGGAGAAAGTTCTAGAGTACTCTAGAACTTTCTCCAGGTGTAGGTAGGTCTACTCTAGAACTTTCTACTGTTGTCGGTAGGACTACTACGTCTGTCCAAAACACTTTAAACCTTTTCCAAAGGGACTTGAACTTTGTCCAGAAAAATGATCTTAAAAGACTTGATTCTCTCAAAAACTGTTCAAAAATCAGTTTCAACCATTCAAACCCTGTCTTAGATCAGTTAAACATTTACTGAAGCTAAGTGATCATCAGTGTGATGGGACGTAAGGCCGTAGTTCTGGTTTAACCCTTTAAGGTCCTTCTGGGTCCCTGTAATGTTGGTGTTTGGTCAGAACCGGAACCAGGGCTATCTAGAGACCAGGTTCTCTCTGTTCTCTGGTTAATTAACAGAAATGCATCCAGGTAACGAACAACCGTAGACCGTTCCAGATATTGTCTGATCCAGATGTACATACCGTTTCATCTTCCAGCTGCAGATGTAGAACCGCTTCTCCCTCCTTGTAGTCTCTGCTGATCTCTGCTGCTCTCCACACCTCATCTGGGTCAGGGATCCAGACCCGGGTGAACTGGAACCAGCAGAACCATTAGTCAGTACAGTCATCCATTCATCTATTAACCATTAATTTATTCATCTATTCATTTATTAATCCGGTAATTAATCTATTCATCTATCAATTCATCCTTTAATCTATTCATATATTAATTTTTTCATCCATTCATTCTAATGAAACGCTGCTGCACAAATAAGAAACTAGAAATAATAGAACTTTAATTAGAGTTTTTACATTAAAAACTTTATCTTGTTAATAAACCAGTCGATGCCTGAGCATGCTCAGTAGGAACCAGACCAGAGTTAATGTGAAGGTAAACACCAGCTAGACACAGAACCGGCCTTTAGAACCAGCAGAACACCAGCTAGACACAGAACCGGCCTTTAGAACTGGCCTCTCTGATGAGAACCAGGAGGAACCATCAGAACCAGCCTCCCTGCAGTCAAACTGAGCTCAGAACTGTCCAGAAACTGTCCTACACTGAAGTGATTGTGTGCCTTTGTGTTGTTTTGTGTTTTTGTGTGTCTTTGTGTTGTTTGTGTTGTTTGTGTGTCTTTGTGTTGTGTCTTTGTGTCTCTGTGTTGTGTGTATTTGTGTTGTGTGTCTTTGTGTCTCTCTGTGTTGTTTGTGTGTCTTTGTGTTGCGTGTCTTTGTGTTGTTTTGTGTCTTTGTGTGTCTGTGTTGTTTTGTGTCTTTGTGTGTCTTTGTGTGTCTTTGTGTGTGCATCATCAGGTCAGCTGGTCACATGACCTGATATTACATCATCGCCTGTCATGCAAATCAGGTGCAGTGAAAGCAGCAGCTCATTTGCATATAGTTTACCTGAGGAACACCTGAGGTCACATGACCCTCATCCAACACACACACTGTGGGTTTATGTAACAGTGTGTGTGTGTGTGTGTGTGTGTGTGTGTGTGTGTGTGTGTGTGTGTGTGTGTGTGTGTGTGAGATCAGTGATCAATCAGCTCCATTAGCTGGGGGAGGAGTCTGCTCATTCATGATGCAGCCAGTCAGAGGACAGCAGGAAGTCTCTCTATCTGGGACACTATCAGGAACCGACCAATAGCAGAGCAGCGAGTGGAGCAGCAGGAATGAGGTCACACATTGTCTCCTGTTAGAACAAAACATCTGAGGAACCATCAGAGAAAAAACCTGGAACTCATCAAGTGCACTGTAGAATACTTTAACATGAAGTACTGGATCACAGCAGTACTACAGTAAACTATAGAATACTTTAACATGAAGTACTGGATCACAGCAGTACTACAGTAAACTATAGAATACTTTAACATGAAGTACTGGATCACAGCAGTACTACAGTAAACTATACAATAATTTAACGTGAAGTACTGGATCACAGCAGTACTACAGTAAACTATAGAATACTTTAATGTGAAGTACTGGATCACAGTAGTACTACAGTAACCTATAGAATACTTTAATGTGAAGTACTGGATCACAGTAGTACTACAGTGAACTATAGAATACTTTAATGTGAAGTACTGGATCACAGTAGTACTACAGTAAACTATAGAATACTTTAACATGAAGTACTGAGACTTCAGAATGATCCGTGATGAACGGAACCAAACATCTGCAGGTGGAACCTCCTCATGCTCTCATCACCGTGGAAACGCTCTGATGGTTCTATTAAAGGTTCTACTGAGAATAAACCTCCAGGTTACAGCTGGACTTCAAGTGTGAGAACACGGAGAACAGGTTGTTCTGCAGAGGTGTTCATTCACAGAGCAGTCAGCTTTCTGACGCTCTGCTTCAGCCACGCCCACACCTGTGTCAGGTTTCTACTCAGAGCTGCACAGGTGAGCGAGGCTCCGCCCTCCACTGTGTCACCACGTTGACATCAGCCTCAGGGAGACTCTGGGTGTGTCAGAAAGCTGTCTGTCGAGGTTGCTGATAGCTGGGGCCAGATAGAGGTTGGAACACCTGCAACACCTGCAACACCCATAATACTTGCAACACCTGGAACACCTGCAACACCTGGAACACCCGCTACACCTGGAACACCTGTAATACTTGTAACACCTGGAAAACCTGTAATACTTGCAACACCTGGAAAACCTGTAATACTTGCAACACCTGCAACATCTGTGTTAATAGCAACACTTGTGACATCTGCAACAAAGAGGTTTGACTTCCAACATCAGCTCCTTAGTGAAACACATTTAACATCAGAACTTTCACCAGATACAATCCAGCAATCATCTAGTGTTATTTTGGACAAACATGAGGATCTGATGCTTTTCTTTGTTGTGGTGATGACCTGAGTCTCTGCTGGTTGGACAGAACCAGACGGCTGTTTTATTGACTAAATGATTAATCAATAAATGAACATACTGATCAGTGAGTCCACAGGTATAAATTAACATATTGATTAGTGAGGATCTGATCACACTCAGCAGACCAAAGATCCTCCTGGACTTGTGTTTCTACAAACCCGTCAGAGATAATCTGAAGAATCCATCAGTCAGCAGAGTCCTGAACATGAAGCAGATGGAGCTCCAGGTCTGGAGCTAACTGCCCCCAGGACCCCCGGGGACCACCCATCTACCCCAGCTCCAGATTATTTACCCCACATAGGCTGCAGCTCACTGCCCCCCTGCTCCAGATTACTGAGGCTCAACGGGTGAAGAGACTTTAAGTGGCTTTAATTAATGAAGTCCAGGAGGAGATTAATGCTGCTGCCACACAAACACAACAGACACACAACGGCTACCGAGTCACAACAGACACACACAGTCTGCAGCAGGCTAACATGGTTAACTGCTAAACATGCTAACATGGTTTGCTGTTAAACTGCATTTAAGTCACTTACACATGCTAAATGTTTTTCTGCTTTATTTCAACCCATATTATTTATTCATTGACGTGTCATTGTATCTCTATGTTTCATGCTAACATGGTTAGCTGTTGTGTCTCTGTGTTTCATGCTAACACGGTTAGCTGTTGTGTCTCTATTATGTAACACATTATGTGTTTTAATTTTCGTTTTTTTAAGGAGAAAACACAAAAAAGGTTTTATTTTATCTTAGAGGAGGATGTTTTTTAACAAGTCCGTCGATTTTTGAATAGGAAAAAGGGTCACTGTTTTTTGCTTCGAGCCCCCCCCCCAGCAGACAGGATAGGTGTGGTTTGTGTTGTAATTTTTTCCGTGTTGCATGCTAACACGGTTAGCTGTTGTGTCTTTGTGCTTCATGCTAACTTTAAATTCTCCCTCTGAAATCTTGAGCTTCCTGCAGTTTCTTTATAAACACAGGTGTTTTTTTTGTTTTTTTTTTTAGATTTTTTTGGCCTTTTTGATAGGCGCAGTAAGAGACAAACAGGAAATAGGGAAGAAGAGTGGGGGGAAGACATGCAGCAAAGGGCCGCAAGCGGGAATCGAACCCAGGCCGCTGCGTCGGGGACCAGCCCCTGGACATGGGTCGCCCGCTTAACCATTGAGCTATACAGGCACCCACAACCACAGATTTTTAAGTGAAGCATGTGTTTGTTTTGTTTTCAGTGAAACTGAAAGAAACTGAAAATTGCCTCAAACGAACACTAAAGAACCATAACCTCTGCAGCCTTTGAGGTTCCTCAGAATGCTTTTAACCCTAATGCTATCCCTAATGCTAAACCTAATGCTATCCCTAATGCTAACCTTAACGCTAACCCTAATGCTATCTCTAATGCTAACCCCAATGTTAACCCTAAGGCTAACTCTTTCAGACAGAACTAACTGCCTGGTTTAGAGCCTGTGAATGCTGAGCTGCAGTTAGACTTTCATTTTCATTTAGTGCTTGATTTACTGTAGTTATCTCTCCATTAAATGTCTGTGAAAATGTCAAAATGAAAATAAACTGACAGCTTGAAAGAGAAACTTTTTGAGTGCTGCTGCTCCTGGACCAGAACTCGTCTGTTTCATCCTAACTCTGGTTCTGCTGCCTGTTAATGAATAAAACTGAAACGTGGAACCAGCGGGTCATTGAGGAACTGAAGATTCTTTCTGGTTGGACTCTTACCTGCTCACAGTTTGAGAGTCTTAGATTTTCATTGTAACTTCCTGTTTCCAGCTTAGAACCGGAAGAACTCAGATAAAAGGTTCTCTGCTGTTATTTTTTTCACCTTTAAATCATGTTCAATTTATTTTACCTTTTTGGACAAGAAACAAAACTACTTGAGTAAAAACAGATTTCTATAAAATAATGCCAGGTAAAAATATGAAGTGTAAAATAAATGACTGAAATGTTCAGTCTTTAAAGACTCTGATCAAACTCAGCTGGTCTTAGAAGTCATTAATGGATGATCTGAGGTCAGTGATTGGAGGATAAAGACTCCTGGATCTGGAAGGTCCAGTCTCTGGTGGATCAGAACTCCTGGATAGAACTACACCATGAAGACTGAAGAACCAAGAAAGTCTGAGGAAAGGTTATTGAAAAGCATCAGTCAGGACGATACAAGAACATTTAAAGTTCCTGAAGATCTCCTGAAGTCCAGTTAAATCCACACCATCCCCACTGTGAAGCATGATGGAGGCAGCATCATGATGTGAGCTCAGACCAGGATCCAGGCTGACTGAGGTACTTTCTAATTGATCGACATCAACTTTGATCTCTTAGCTACAACAGAACCACTGGATCAATAAATGCAGCTACCGATCAATAACTGATCAATAGCTGATGAACTGACCAGCAGCTGAAGGATCCTCTGTTCAGGACTGAGGTTCTCTGTTTGTTCCACACTAAGAGATTAACCTCATGTTATGGAACCTTTGCAACAACAATAAAGAAATTATGTTCTAATCTACTCTATTCTACTCTACTGAGTTCTATTCTATTCTACTTTACTGTGTTCTACTCTATTCTACTCTACTGTGTTCTACTCTATTCTACTCTACTGAGTTCTATTCTATTCTACTTTACTGTGTTCTACTCTATTCTACTCTGCTGAGTTCTATTCTATTCTACTTTACTGTGTTCTACTCTATTCCACTCTACTGTGTTCTACTCTATTCTACTCTACTGAGTTCTATTCTATTCTACTTTACTGTGTTCTACTCTACTCTAGTGTGTTCTACTCTATTCTACTCTACTGTGTTCTACTCTATTCTACTCTACTGTGTTCTACTCTATTCTACTCTACTGTGTTCTACTCTATTCTACTCTACTGTGTTCTACTCTATTCTACTCTACTGAGTTCTATTCTATTCTACTTTACTGTGTTCTACTCTATTCCACTCTACTGTGTTCTACTCTATTCTACTCTACTGAGTTCTATTCTATTCTACTTTACTGTGTTCTACTCTACTCTAGTGTGTTCTACTCTATTCTACTCTACTGTGTTCTACTCTATTCTACTCTACTGTGTTCTACTCTATTCTACTCTACTGAGTTCTGTTCTATTCTACTTTACTGTGTTCTACTCTATTCTACTCTACTGTGTTCTACTCCATTCTACTCTACTGAGTTCTATTCTATTCTACTTTACTGTGTTCTGCTCTATTCTACTCTACCGAGTTCTATTCTATTCTACTTTACTGTGTTCTACTCTACTCTACTGTGTTCTACTCTATTCTACTCTACTGTGTTCTACTCTATTCTACTCTACTGAGTTCTATTCTATTCCACTCTACTGTGTTCTACTCTATTCTACTCTACCGAGTCCTATTCTATTCTACTTTACTGTGTTCTACTCTACTCTACTGTGTTCTACTCTATTCTACTCTACTGTGTTCTACTCTATTCTACTCTACTGAGTTCTGTTCTATTCTATTCTACTTTACTGTGTTCTACTCTATTCCACTCTACTGTGTTCTACTCTATTCTACTCTACTGAGTTCTACTGTGTTCTATTCTATTCTACTCTACTGTGTTCTATTCTATTCTACTGTGTTCTATTCTAGTCTACGGTGTTCTACTGTGTTCTGTGTTCTAACAGTGTCTCTGTGCTGATTTGAAGAACATCTCCAGATGTTGGAGCTTAAGTGTGTAATCAGGAACCAGGTGAGATGAGTCATCAGAGACTCACTCCACTGATCAGACCTCCATGTGAACCAGCTGATGACGTCACTCACAGGTGAACACAACCTGAGCCACTAAAAACCAAACCCAACCAGCCTCGTTCAGAACTCCGTTCATAAAATGTGCATTTTAAGTTCAGGTGTCCAGTGTGTCTGTGACGTCAACATTCCACATAACGACACCTGGGCAGAACTCAGCTCATGATTCTGCAATGTTCGGCCTCGTTCAATCTGGCTCATCGGTCCGGTTCTGCTCGGTATTACACCTTTGTTGCTGTAAACAGCCGCCAACAGGTGAGGCCGAACTTTAAAATGTGACAGAAATAACACGAAGTTTGGTTCAGCAGAGGAACACTTAAAACAGGTAAAAGGTGACGGAGTTCTGACGTGCAACTCACCTTGGTGTACAGCTCGTTCACAGACATCGTCCCGTAGTCTCAGACTCTCCGTTCAAAGATCCGTAACGACCCGGTTCGCTGCTAAACCAGCGGGCCGCTCACACTGCGCATGTCCGCCGCAGGTGTCTGCCCGAGTTTCGATCAGTTTGTTCGGCGTTTCCCGGAGCCGGCAGGTGCTTCCTCCGGTAACGACCCGCGGCCGGTTTATGCAGGTTCACGGTTCAGTCCGCCGCAGACCCATAAACAGCCCGAACCGAGACAGAGACCCAGAAACAGAACCCGAACCGCCGGAAAGAGCCAGGAACCGCAGGTGGACGGAGGGGCGGGGCTTTTACCTCACACTGCTCTGATTGGCTGCTTCCTGGATACCAGCCAGGTCACACACACACACACACACACACACACACACACACACACACACACACACACACACACACACGGAAGCACACTGTGGTGCTCAGCATGAGGCCCGCGGCCCCGTCCAGGGTCCCGATAGACTCAGGAAGGAACCAAAGGCATGAAAACACAAACACAAGAACTACAAACACACAAACTACAAACACACAAACACAACAACCAGTCTGTTCATCTGTATTTGCACTGTGTTACTAAGTTGTGTTTTTTCTTTTCATTCTATTTTTATTCTTGTTTTACTTCCTGTTCTACTTGTGTTTATTTATTTATCCCTGTTTGTTTATTTATGTTTTGATTTCTCATTTCTGGTTTTCTGCTCAGTTTCCACGTCATCATGGCTCTACCTGCCGTTACCTGCCTTCACCTGGAGACCAAGAAAGTTCTCAGTCTGAATCTGAAGCCACAAAAAATGAACTGAAACCGACACTCTAAAAACACACACTGTAAAAACACACTCACTAAAAACACACACTGAAAACACACACTGAAAACACTCTAAAAACACACACTGAAAACACACACTGAAAACACACTCTAAAAACACACAGCTCCACAGGTGTGTTCAGGTGACTCATGTTCAGGTAACAGAGTCCAGCTGCATCATGGGAAACGTAGTGCCGGACGCTGACTTTTACTGCATCAACAAACCTTCAGACGATGATGATGAGCAGGAAGGTTTCTTTCACGTTAGTTAAATGTTACTAACGTGAAAGAAACCTTCCTGCTCATCACAGCAGCAGCCAGACACACGACTGGAACACCTGAACTACAGAACTACAGAACACCTGAACTGCAGAACACCTGAACTACAGAACACCTGAACCCCTGAGGGACTCACCTGGCTGTAGGGGTAGTAATCCATCCTCTCAGATCATGTCTGGAAGCCGTCTGTCCGTCCGTCCGTCTGTCTCACCACCAGCGTCTCCTCCCAGACACTCCTTCTGCAGGTATGAACAGTTTACCTGCTCAGGTGTGACGAGACACCGTCCGCCCACAGAAGGTGTGACTCTGCAGGAAGCTCTGCTCAGTGGACTGATGTTCTGTTGTGCTGCTCCTCATCTGTAGGAGCTTTAGTAATGATCAAGTTCTACCAGAACCTCCTCAGAACCTCCTGAGAACATCTGGTCCTCCAGTAACTTTATTAATGATCAGAGTTCTACCTACTGGGAATATTTCCAGAGGTCCATAGAGGAGGGTCCCAATTTATCACTTTTAATGGACTTTTTCAGAACTTCATCAGTCCAGCAGATAGAACCATGACATTTAGGAGGAACAACATCTGAGTTCTGGGAAAACTGAAACAAATAACTAAAACAAGCTGGAACACCACAAAAATGGCCAAAACTACTATAAAACAGGTGAAATTGTGACAAAAACTCAAATTTGGCACAAAAAAACTTGCAAATTACCCTAAAAAGAGCCAAAATTACCCTGAAACATTCAATTATGCAGCAAAAACAGTCCAAATCACCACAAAAACGACCAAATTGACCATGACCAAGACCAAAATTGCCATATTACAGGTGAAATTACGACAAAAACTCAAATTCAGCACTAAAATATCAACCAAATAGGATTAAAGTTCCTTCCTGACCTGCTCAGAACATCTGGTTCTTCATCTCCAGTAACTTTATTAATGATCAGAGTTCTACCTTCATACTGGGAATATTTCAGTTCCAGGTCCTTGAAGTCCATAGAGGAGAACGTCCCCTGGAGAAAGGGGATGTTCTCCAGTTGTCAGTAGGTCTACTCTAGAACTTTCTCCACGTCGGTAGGTCTACTCTAGAACTTTCTCCAGGACGTTCTCCTTTCCTGCTTCCAGTCTTTAAGTTTAGTCTCTTATTTTATTCATATTTTTAGACACTGCTGAGATATTTTTGTGGATTTTTTTTGTCATTTTATTAATTTTCTGCGTTTTTTAAACAAATATTTTCCAAACATTGTTGATTATTTTCTATGTTTTGAAGTTCTTTTATTTTGGTGTGTTTCCTTTAATATTTCAGCATTTTCTTTTTTTGTCAGACATTTATTGTATCTCTTTAGGACATTTTTCTGACATTATTTTAAAGTACCTGTGGGTATTTTTCCTAAAACTTTTTTAGACATTTTATAATATTTTGGGATATTTGTGGGACATTTTATTCATATTCTTCTTTTTCAGAACATTTTTCAAACACTTAGAAATCATTTGTATTGTTGAATGATTTCATGTTGAAATGTGTTTTTTTGGGTCATTTTCAACATCTCGAGGAAAACTAAATGGATGCTGATGTTCCTCTACTGCTGCTCTGTTTAGTGTTCTTTTTCAGTTATTAAAATGTTCTAAATGTGTTCCTCCGTCTCCTCTGTGATTGTTATCAGTGACAGAGAGCTCAGGGTAATAATACAGATGTTAGAGTTTATTTAAATCTATTAAAGGGAACTTAAAGATTTAAATGGAATGAAATCAGAAACATGTTTTCTGAGGAACATCTGGAAAATAAAAAGATTAAAAACGTTTCATTACTGGAATAAAACTGGAGCCTCCAATGGTTCATCAAAGAAGAAATAATAAATATCTGTGAGATGTTCTGGTGTTCCTCTGGTCCTGCTGGAGCTGCTTCACTTTACCCACTTTATATACAGCAGAACAGAACCCTGCACACGTGTTCTCCAGTCTGGTTCTCCAGTCTGGTTCTCCAGCCTGTCAGGGTTCTCCAGTCTGGTTCTCCAGTCGTGTTCTGTCAGTAGCAGCAGTGACTCACAGCAGATTAATTCTTTCACAACCATCAGACCTGAAGCAACCTGAGCTCAGAGATATTACCAAACACCCGGAGCAGGAGGGGTTCTCTGGACGTTCCATCAGTGTTCCTTCAGCTTTAACTCTTTGTTCTGGTAAAACCCTGAACAGTTTCTGGCTGCTTTTAAAGACCCGACATGTTTTTCATCAGCATGACTCTAAACCACCACAAAGACACTCAAAACAACAAAAACAAGACAATCAAAGGAGACGAAAAGAGAGACTGAGAAGAAAACCAATTAAATAAACGCAGCAGAAATAGAACAGAGGAGCAGGTTGTTAGAGATCCATCCAGCATGGTGGAACATCTTCTAGTAGTTATAGATCCATCCAGCATGGTGGAACATCTTCTAGTAGTTATAGATCCATCCAGCATGGTGGAACATCTTCTAGTAGTTATAGATCCATCCAGCATGGTGGAACATCTTCTAGTAGTTATAGATCCATCCAGCATGGTGGAACATCTTCTAGTAGTTGGAGATCCATCCAGCATGGTGGAACATCTTCTAGTAGTTATAGATCCATCCAGCATGGTGGAACATCTTCTAGTAGTTATAGATCCATCCAGCATGGTGGAACATCTTCTAGTAGTTATAGATCCATCCAGCATGGTGGAACATCTTCTAGTAGTTATAGATCCATCCAGCATGGTGGAACATCTTCTAGTAGCTGGAGATCAATCCAGCATGGTGGAACATCTTCTAGTAGTTATAGATCCATCCAGCATGGTGGAACATCTTCTAGTAGTTATAGATCCATCCAGCATGGTGGAACATCTTCTAGTAGTTATAGATCCATCCAGCATGGTGGAACATCTTCTAGTAGCTGGAGATCAATCCAGCATGGTGGAACATCTTCTAGTAGTTATAGATCCATCCAGCATGGTGGAACATCTTCTAGTAGTTATAGATCCATCCAGCATGGTGGAACATCTTCTAGTAGTTGGAGATCCATCCAGCATGGTGGAGCATCTTCTAGTAGTTATAGATCCATCCAGCATGGTGGAGCATCTTCTAGTATGTGGAGATCCATCCAGCATGGTGGAACATCTTCTAGTAGCTGGAGATCAATCCAGCATGGTGGAACATCTTCTAGTAGTTATAGATCCATCCAGCATGGTGGAACATCTTCTAGTAGTTATAGATCCATCCAGCATGGTGGAACATCTTCTAGTAGTTATAGATCCATCCAGCATGGTGGAACATCTTCTAGTAGTTATAGATCCATCCAGCATGGTGGAACATCTTCTAGTAGTTATAGATCCATCCAGCATGGTGGAACATCTTCTAGTAGCTGGAGATCAATCCAGCATGGTGGAACATCTTCTAGTAGTTATAGATCCATCCAGCATGGTGGAACATCTTCTAGTAGTTGGAGATCCATCCAGCATGGTGGAACATCTTCTAGTAGTTATAGATCCATCCAGCATGGTGGAGCATCTTCTAGTATGTGGAGATCCATCCAGCATGGTGGAACATCTTCTAGTAGCTGGAGATCAATCCAGCATGGTGGAACATCTTCTAGTAGTTATAGATCCATCCAGCATGGTGGAACATCTTCTAGTAGTTATAGATCCATCCAGCATGGTGGAACATCTTCTAGTAGTTATAGATCCATCCAGCATGGTGGAACATCTTCTAGTAGCTGGAGATCAATCCAGCATGGTGGAACATTTTCTAGTAGTTGGAGAGCCATTCAGCATGGTGGAACATCTTCTAGTACGTGGAGATCCATTCAGCATGGTGGAACATCTTCTCGTAGTTGGAGATCCATTCAGCATGGTGGAACATCTTCTAGTATGTGGAGATCCATCCAGCATGGTGGAACATCTTCTAGTATGTGGAGATCCATCCAACATGGTGGAACATCTACAGATGATGAGCAGAGTAGAGAGGAAACATGGAGATAGAAAACATCTACAGGATGAGGAGATCTTAGGAGCTCGAGGAGGAACCAACAACTAGTTTCTCCTGAAGCTCCTACCACCTCCAGGACCTGGATGATTGAGAACGTCCACAGAGGTCTGAGGAGACGACATTAGTTCAGAGTTTAAACATCTGGTTCAGGTTTTATTTTATTTCCTAAACGTAATAATCAAAGAAGTGTTTATTTTCTCTGGTTTCCATCGTTCTACTGACAGAACCCTCTGAGTTCTCCTCCTTCATGATGTTCTGGCTCCTCAGAGCTACAGGACGTTAAAATGAATCACTGTGGAGAACACGGGAGATGTTCTGGTCTTCACTGAGATCCAGAATGAGGCTTCAGACAAACAGTCCAGTTCAGATCAGAGCTGGAGAGTTTAATGAAACCTTCTGGGTCAGTTCTGGTTCAGTTCTTCGTTCTGGGTTGGGTTCTGCTGGTGTTGGGGGGCAGACCTGGACCATCTGGACCATCTGGGCCTCCTGGCCAGTTCCTGGTTCTGCTCCTGAACTTTCTGCTGCCGGATCTGGTCCTGCAGCTCCACCTGGTACTGGACCTCCATCTGGTACCGTCTGAAGAACCACGAAGAGACAGGAAGTACCAGAAGTAGTCAGCCAGAAGTACTACAGTAAATACGACGATACTACAGAAAATACTACAAGAACCACCATGAGAAAGGTAGTACCAGAAGTACTGTCAGCCGGAAATACTGCAAGAAATACTACAGGAAAAGTACTGTAAAGACTACAGTAAATACTACAGTAAAAGTACAGTAAATACTACAGTAGATACTACAGTAAAAGTACAGTAGATACTACAGTAAATATTACAGTAAAAGTACTGTAAATACTACAGTAAATACTATAGTAAATACAACAGTAAAACTTCAGTAAATGCTACAGTCAAAGTGCAGTAAAGACTACAGTAAATACTACAGTAAGAGTACAGCAAATACTACAGTAAAAGTACAGTAAATACTACACTAAATACTACAGTAAAAGTACAGTAAATACTAGAGTAAAAGTACTGTAAATACTACAGTAAATACTATAGTAAATATTACAGTTAAAGCATAGTAAATACTACAGAAAATATTACAGTAAAAGTACAGTAAATACTACAGTAAAAATACATTAAATATTACAGTAAAAGTACAGTAAATACTACAGTAAAAGTACAGTTAATATTACAGTAAAAATACAGTAAATACTACAGTAAAAGTACAGGTTAGTTTTCTTCTCCGTCTCTTTAAACTTCATATTTTTTGTGTTTTTTGTTGAAACTTTATGAATAAAGTTGAACTGAAATCCAAACAATGTCTCGGGTTAAACTGCAGTAAAAGTAACACATAGTACTTAGTTTGCAGTAGTACTAAAGTAACAGTACTACAGAGTACTACAGAGTACTACTAGTACCGTCTCTGATCCTCCTGGTCCTTCAGTTTCATCTCCTCCATCCGTCGCTTCACTTCTTCTCCGTCTCTGAAACGCTGAACGACTTCCTGCTGCTTCCTGTCCCCTGGAGAGGAAAGTTCTACTGGTTCAACTGGTTCTATTGGTTTAACTGGTTCTACTGGTTCAGTTTAACTGGTTCTACTGGTTTAACTGGTTGAACTGGTCTAGGACTCTGGTTCTTACGGGTCTGTTGGACCTGCAGCCGTCGGGCCTCCATCACCTCCTCCATCAGCCTCCGTCTGGCCTCCCTCTGCAGCCGGTTCTGCTGGTCCCTCTTCTTCCAGACCTCCTCCAGGTTCTGGTCCAGCAGCAGCGCCGTCTCCTGGTCCTCCTTCTGCCGCCTCTGAAGCTCCTCAGACAGCTGCTGCCGGTACCGGAGCTGCTCCTCACACAGCTGCACCTGAAAGCACCACAAGGACACCGTCAGGGGTTCACCAGAACCATTAGAACCATTAGGACCAGCAGAACCATTAGGATCTCCAGAACCATTAGAACTATTAGAACCATCGGAACCACCAGAACCATAAGAACTATTCGGACCACCAGAACCACCAGAACCATTAGAACCATTAGGACCACCAGAACCATCAGAACCACTAGAACCATCAGAACCACCAGAACCACCAGAACCACCTCAGAATCAACCATCAGATCCAAGAACGCTGCATCATCCCTCAAAAAATAACCAAATCCCATTCAGAGATTCCTGGTTTATGAATGATCACAGTTCTACCAGAACTTCCTCAGAACCTCCTCAGAACCTCCTCAGAACTTCCTCAGAACATGTGGTTCTGGATCTCCAGTAACTTTATCAATGATCAGAGTTCTACCTTCATACTATAACTTCCTCTATAACAGGTAAACGATGCGTTCAGGTGCCCCTACCTTCCTCTATAACAGGTAAACGATGCGTTCAGGTGCTCTACTTTGCTCTATAACAGGTAAACAATGCGTTCAGGTGCCATACCTTCCTCTGACAGGCCAACGATGCGTTCACGTGCCATACCTTCCTCTGACAGGCCAACGATGCGTTCAGGTGCCCTACCTTCCTCTATAAGGGGTAAACGATGTGTTCAGGTGCCCCTACCTTCCTCTCTAACGGGTAAACAATGCGTTCAGGTGCCCCTACCTTCCTCTATAACAGGTAAACGATGCGTTCAGGTGCCCCTACCTTCCTCTATAACAGGTAAACGATGCATTCAGGTGCCCCTACCTTCCTCTATAACAGGTAAACAATGCGTTCAGGTGCCCCTACCTTCCTCTATAACAGGTAAACGATGCGTTCAGGTGTCATAATTTCCTCTATAACAGGTCAGCGATGCATTCAGGTGCCCCTACCTCCCTGTATAACAGGAAAGCGATGCGTTCAGGTGCCCCTACCTTCGTCTATAATAGATAAAGGATGCGTTCAAGTGCCCCTAACTTCCTCTATAAAAGGTAAACAATGCGTTCAGGTGCCCCACCTTCGTCTTTAATAGGTAAACGGTGCGTTCAGGTGCCCCACTTTCCTCTATAACAGGGAAATGATGCGTTCAGGTGCCCCTACCTTCCTCTATAACAGGTCAACGATGCGTTCAAGTGCCCTACCTTCCTCTATAACAGGTAAACGATGCGTTCAGGTGCCCCTACCTTCCTCGAAAATAGGTAAACGATGCGTTCAGGTGCCCTACTTTCCTGGAAAACAGGTAAACGATGCGTTCAGGTGCCCTACTTTCCTCTATAACAGGTAAACGATGCGTTCAGGTGCCCCTACCTTCCTCTATAACAGGTAAATGATGTGTTCAGGTGTGCTATCTTCCTCTATAACAGGTAAATGATGCGTTCAGGTGCCCTACCTTCCTCCATAACAGGTAAACGATGCGTTCAGGTGCCCTACTTTCCTGGAAAACAGGTAAATGATGCGTTCAGGTGCCCTACCTTCCTCTATAACAAGTAAATGATGTGTTCAGGTGCCCTATCTTCGTCTGTAACAGGTAAACAATGCATTCATGTGCCCCTAACTTCCTCTATAACAGGTAAATGATGCGTTCAGGTGCCCCTACCTTCCTCTATAACAGGTAAATGATGCGTTCAGGTGCCCCTACCTTCCTCTATAACAGGTAAACAATGCGTTCAGGTGCCCCTACCTTCCTCTATAACAGGTAAACGATGCGTTCAGGTGCCCCTACCTTCCTCTGACAGGTAAATGATGCATTCAGGTGCCATACCTTCCTCTATAACAGGTAAACGATGCGTTCAGGTGCCATACCTTCCTCTATAACAAGTAAACAATGCGTTTATGTGCCCTACCTTCTTCCTGGCGGCCTCCTGTTTCTTGTCGGTGTCTTGCTCCAGCAGCTGCTCCAGGATGTTCTTGTCCAGCTCCAGTTCTGCTCGCTGCTCTCTGGCCAGACGCTTCATCTTCAGCCGGAGGTCCTGGTCCAGCTGCTGCCGTCGGTTCTGCTGCTTCTGGATCTTCTGCTGCTTCTGCTGCAGCTCTTGCAAATGTTCCGTCTTCTGCTGCTCCAGCTGCACCAGGAGACACAAATGTTACCACAGAGAAGACATCCTGCAGCCCAGAACACCAGCTCACCCAGCAGCTCACAAACAGCTGATCAGAGGTTCATATTGATCATCAGTGATCAGCTGTTTGATCCTGTCAGTGATTTTCTGGACTCCTAGGTTCTAAAACAAACTTTCACCTTCGTACTTTTATTGGCGTGTTTTTGGCGTGTTCGTGTGCAACTGTGTCAGCGTTAAAATGGACGTTTAGAAGAACAGCAGCATGTTATTCTTCAGAGTTCCTGATAGTTTGAATTTCTGTGCTTTCATAGTTTCATCTGCATCAGTACATTTATTTTACCTGGACTGGCCAGCACAAGTACAGAGAGAAGATCATGGAGCTGCTGGAGATGTTTAGATGTTTGGTGTTAATCATGGAGCTGCTGGAGATGTTTAGATGTTTGGGTCATGTTCTGACCAGCAGTCTCGTCTCCTCGTCCTTCAGCTTCTTCTTCTGCTGCTTCTGCTGCTCGGCTTCGTCCATCTGCTTCTTCAGGACCTCCAGCTGCTGTTGGTTCTTCTGCCTCCTGTTCTGGACTCTCAGGGTCTCCCGCTGTTCTTGTGCCCATCGCTCAGCCTCTATCAGCTCGTCGAACATCTTCTCCTCCTGCTGCTGCTGAAGCTGCAGCTCCTCTCTGATCCTCACCTGAGTCACCTGATCCTGACTCACCTGCTGCTGCCGTCTCCTCACCTGTCGGCTGCGCAGGTCCTCGCTCTGCTCCCTGCAGCAAGAAAACAGTTTAAAACCACTAAAAACACAAAGATTTCACGGTTTTATACTTAGTTTTTACTGCATTTTATTTACTTTTACTGCGTTTTATTTCGTTTTATTTTATTAAATAGTGTTCTGCTGCTTCTCTGACCAGTTTGTTTTTTATTTCAACCAATCACAGTTAGTTGTGGGCGGAGCTAAACAAAGGATGAATGTGACATGTTGCCTGGAAACAGTGACGGTGAAACCTGAACAGAACACCTGAGTTTACCTGAGCAGATGAGTGTACCTGGACAGGTGAGTGTACCTGAGCAGCAGCTCCATCCTGTCTGCCACCAGCTGTCTTCTCTCCATCTCTCTTCGGTCTCTCAGAACCTCCACCTTCTCCTTCATCTCCACCCGTCTCTCCTCCAGCGCCTCCTTCTTCTTCTCCTCCATCTCCTGCAGCAGCTGCAGCTCCTCCTCCTGCAGCAGAACGCTGAGTCTGGAGAGCAGCAGGAGACGTTGCCAGGACCAGAACATCTACAGAACATCTATAGGACATCTACAGAACATCTGTAGAACATCTGCAGAACATCTACAAAACATCTACAGAACAACTGTAGAACATCTATAGACCATCTGCAGAACATCTGCAGAACATCTACAGAACATCTAATGAATATCTAAAGAACATCTACAAAACATCTGTAGAACATTATAGAACATCTAAAGAACATCTACAGAACATCTACCGAACATCTATAGAACATCTACACAGCATCTACAAAACAGCTACAGAACAGCTAAAGAACGTCTATAGAACATCTATAGAACATCTACAGAACCTCTTTAGAATGTCTATAGAACATCTATAGAACATCTACAGAGCATCTACAAAACATCTATAGAATGTCTGTAGAACATCTGACACTAGGTTTTGTGTGTTTCAGAGGGTTTCTAGTTTTAGAGTATCAGATCTCAGTTATTCATCGTTGGTGATAATTGCATCGATCGTGTCCTCCTGACGTCACATGACGCAGAGGTAAAGTAACGTGGAGTACTGTGAAGTAATCTGAGTAAACCTGAGCCTTCGCCTGTCCAGATGTTCCTCCTGCTTCTTCACTGCAGATTTCACTCTCCGCTGCAGGTCTTCTCTGGTGAAGCGTTGCTCGGAGCTCTGAAGCCACGCCCCCTCGACGCCGCTCCGCTGCAGCTGATTGGAGAACTGGAGGAGCTGCTGGGCCGCGTCCTGTTTCTGTCTGTCCAAGGGAGGCTTCCCTTTCTGGGAGCAGAACAAGCAATACTTTATAGAGTACTGCAGTACTTGTTAGAATACTGCAGTACTTTATAGAATACTGCAGTATTTTCACCAATACTGCATTATTTTGAACTTCACTGCAGTACTTGATAGAATACTGCAGTATTTTATAGAATGCTGCAATACTTTACAGAATACTGCAGTACTTCTTACAAAACTGCAGTACTTCATAAAATACTGCAGCACTTTATAAAAAACTGCAGTATTTTCACCAATACTGCAGTATTTTATACATCACCGCAGTACTTGATAGAATACTGCAGTATTTTATAGAATGCTGCAATACTTCATAAAATACTGCAGTATTTTAACCAATACTGCAGTACTATATAGAATACTGCAGTACTTCATAAAATACTGCAGTACTTTACAAAATACTGTACAACTTTATAAAATATTGCAGTGCTTCATAAAATATTGCAGTACTTCATAGAATACTGCAGCATTTTTACCAATACTGCAGTACTTTATACATCACTGCAGTACTTGATAGAATACTGCAGTATTTCAGGGAGTGCTGCAGTACTTTATAGAATACTGCAGTACTTTATAGAATACTGCAATACTTTATTGAACACTGTAGTATTTTTACCAATACTGCAGTATTTTATAAATCACTGCAGTACTTGATAGAATACTGCAGTATTTTATAGAATGCTGCAATACTTTACAGAATACTGCAGTAGTTTATAGAATACTGCAATACTTCATAAAATACAGCAGTATTTTAACCAATACTGCAGTACTATATAGAATACTGGAGTACTTCATAAAATACTGCAGTGCTTTATAGAACACTCCAGTACTTCATAAAACACTGCAGTACTTTATAAAAACTGCAGTATTTTAACCAGTACTGCAGTACTTTATACATCATTGCAGTACTTTAAACATCACAGCAGTACTTGATAGAATACTGCAGTATTTTATAGAATGCCGCAATACTTTACAGAATACTGTAGTACTTTATAGAATACTGCAATACTTCATAAAATACAGCAGTACTTTATAAAATACTGCAGAATTTTATAGAATACTGCAGTACTTCATAAAATACTGCAGTACTTTATAGAATACTGCAGTATTTTAACCAATACTGCAGTATTTCATACATCACTGCAGTACTTTATAGAATACTGCAGTACTTGATAGAATACTGCAGTACTTTATAGAATACTGCAATGCTTTATAAAATACTGCAATGTTTTATTAAATACTGCAGTAGTTTATAGAATACTGCAGTGCTTCATAAAATACTGCAGTACTTTGTAGAATAATGCAGTATTTTAACCAATACTGCAGTACTTTATAGAATACTACAGTACTTTATAGAATGCTGCAGTACTTTATACATCATTGCAGTACTTTAACCACTACATTCTATTCTAACTTGTATCAGAGTACTACAGAATACTGCAGTATTTCCACTCTTACCTGTATCACAGTACTACAGAGTACTATAGAGTACTGCAGTATTTCTACTCTAACCTGTAACAGAGTACTACAGAGTACTGCAGTATTTCCATTCTTACCTGTATCAGAGTTCTACAGAGTACTGCAGTATTTCCACTCTAACCTGTATCTGAGTACTACAGAGTACTACAGAGTACTGCTAAAAGATACGAATGACTGGTAGGAAAGTCCAAATCACTGTTGGGAGTCCGGTTAGAACTCTAAATAAGGAGCCTCTGGTTGGTTTGTTGTCTTTTAATGAACTTGACTTACATTAGTCGTTGCCAGTGTGGTTTCTACAACACAAATACCAATAAAACATAAATATCAAAATAACATAAATGTGAATACAACTGTACTATGAAATGAAAGCACACATGACACACGAATCTAAACGCATCTGCGTTCAACAAGTGCATGTGAACAACGCATGCATCCAATTAGCAAAGAGAATATTCATAAGATATGCCTCATTCATTATCTTACCATTATCTTACACATAACTCACCTATTTTCACGCACAGGCTTTGGCATTCGACACAAACAAACCACCAACTTAAACTGTTAAGGTCTTAACAAGCAACAGTACTGAAAACCGTGAACTTTCTGTCTCTCCTTTCCTCATCTCTCCTCTCTCACGCTGCGCTGCAGGTCTAAGCTCCGCCCCTTAAAGGGCCAGCATGACAGTCTCTGGGCAGCCTTTTCTACAACTGCAGTATTTCTACTCTTACCTGTATCAGAGTACTACAGAGTACTGCAGTATTTCTACTCTTACCTGTATCAGAGTACTACAGAGCACTGCAGTATTTCCACTCTTACCTGTATCAGAGTACTACAGAGTACTGCAGTATTCCACTCTTACCTGTATCTCAGTTCTACAGAGTACTGCAGTATTTCCACTCTAACCTGTATCTGAGTACTACAGAGTACTACAGAGTACTGCAGTATTTCTACTTTAACCTGTATCAGAGTACTGCAGTATTTCTACTCTTACCTGTATCAGAGTACTACAGAGTACTGCAGTATTTCCACTCTTACCTGTATCAGAGTACTACAGAGTACTGCAGTATTTCCACTCTTACCTGTATCAGAGTACTACAGAGTACTGCAGTATTTCCACTCTTACCTGTATCAGAGTACTACAGAGTACTGCAGTATTTCTACTCACCACAGCCACTGAGTTCGGTGTTGGTCCGGTGAACTCCCGACATCTGGTTCTAGTTTGTCCGAGCAGCATGTCCGGTTTTCGGCTCTGTTTATCTCCGTTTCTTTCCGTTTATCTCTGTTTCTTTCCGTTTCTTTCTGAGTGTAAAACTCAGACCTGCTGACGTTAAACAACAGCGGCTTCTGTTGCCATGGCAGCAACAAACGCGAGGGCGTCACCATGGAAACGACGCTGCGGTTGGTTCCGTGCGTCCTGCGTCACGCAGCGGCAGCTGCTCCTTCCAACTTCAATAGCGCTGATGAAGTACTGGATCACAGTAGTACTACAGTACACTATAGAATACTTTAATGTGAAGTACTGGATCACAGTAGTACTACAGTACACTATAGAATACTTTAATGTGAAGTACTGGATCACAGTAGTACTACAGTACTCTATAGCATTCAACTCCATCCAACCCACCATACTCAAAGACAAGCTCACAGAGATGGCAGTGGATCCTTCCTGTGTTTTTTGGATCACAGATCACCTGACAGGAAGTCCACAGTTTGTCAGGCTGTGGAACTGTGTTTCTGGGACATTAATGAGAAGTACTGGGGCTCCACAAGGAACAGTCCTGGCTCTGATGACACTGCTATCGTGGCATGTATCAGAAATGGACATGAAGCTGAATACAGGGATCTGATAAGTGCCTTCAGTGACTGGAGTCACAAAAACTGCCTGCTGCTCAACGCCTCAAAGACAAAGGAAATGATCATAGATTTCTGCAGATCCAAACCCCCTTTTCAGCCAGTGAACACTTGTGGTGTGGACATGGAGATGTTGACACCGTCTAAATATTTAGGTGTCCACCTTGATAATAAGTTAGACTGGTCTAAAAATGTAGACTTCATCTACAAAAAGGACCAGAGCCGACTTTTTAGCCTCAGAAGACTTGAATCATTAGACATCTGCAGTAAGATGCTGCAGATGTTTTATCAGTCTGTGGTAGCAAGTGTTCTGTTTTATGCTGCAGTATAAAAAACAAGGATGCAAGGCGTCTGAACAAACTGATTAAAAAAGCTGGCTCTGTGGTTGGAATCAGATTGAACTCATTGGAGGATGAGGTGGAGAGATGGACATTTAGAAAGATGGAGGCCATTCTGACAAACATGGATCATCCACTTCATATCTGCCTCAGTGAACAACAAAACATCAGTGGACGACTCCTATCCCTGCAGGACTGAAAGATTCAGAAAATCTTTCTTACCATCAGCAATCAGACAATTTAATTCAAAAGTAAACAGAAGAGACCAGACAATTGAATTTCCCTTCAGGGATTAATAAAGTTATTGTATTGTATTGTATAGAATACTCAGTCGTCTGATCCATGTGGAGTTCTGGAGGTTAAAGAAGGTTCTACAGGTAGAACCAAGAACAAACTATTTTAGAAATATACACATCAAAACTAGTTGTCTTAGTTCTACCATGTTCCACCTCTAGAACCTGTTTAACATCTAGAACCTGTTTAACCTCTAGAACCTGTTGAACCCCTAGAACCCGTTCCACCTCTAGAACTTGCTTGTCCTGACCAGACTCAGGTTCTTTATTTAGTTTCGTTAATGTTGATAAAGTTTTATTTGATAAATATCAGAGTTTATGACAACATTTCCAGATACATCAGAACATACATGTTTCATACGTGTGAAAATAAGTAGGCAGACAGCTGGAACATTTCAGAACTTTATTGAGGAACCATGGCTGCTGGAACTACATGAGAACCACAGAAGCTGCTGAGATCAGGACGGACAATAAATACTCAGAACGTCACCAGAAACACTACGACCAGAGGACAGGAGGAAATAGAAAACCTATGGTACATATTTACAGTTCTGAGCAGAACCTGCCAACAGGGAGCCTTCATCCACACCAGAACCTTAAACAATCTTAAAGAACCTTAAAGAACCGGTCCCACTGCAGCTTCCAGGCAGCCGCTGGTTTCTTTCCTCTGAACGTTTAAACTGACATCCGCCTCTCTGCACCTTCAGCAAAACAACATCTGACATGGTACTACCGGGACCCAAACCAGGACCCGAACCGGGACCAGAACCGGGACCGGAACCAGAACCGGGACCGGGATCGGGACCAGAACCAGAACCAGGACCAGGACCAGAATCGGGACCAGAATCGGGACCGGGACCAGGACCTGGACCAGGTTAAACGTCTGAATTAGTCCTCAGCTCCTCATGATTGGCTCAACGTGTTTTAGATTCCTGACCAATGAAATTAATCTAAAAACGCCTGAGGTCACAGCTAAGCCCCGCCCACACGCTCCCTCTGATTGGTTACACATCTCCAGTCACAGCCAATCAGCACTGAGGATGGATTCTTCTGTTTACTGGAAACATTGATCAGATATCAGTTATTGATCTCCTTCATCAGTTATTGATCTCCTTCATCACCCAGTGATCAGTATGGGTTCTGCAGAGGAACATGTGAGAACCAGCGACTGTCTGGAAGGTGAGGCGGTTCTTTAAAGGTCTCTTCTACGTTCTTTGACTCTGGATGAAGAGAAATTCTGACATTCAGGATCAAATCTAAAATGAGAACATTGATCTCTAAACAGGAAGTGTCAGTGCAGCAGGTGATAAAGTCAAAGTTCTCCGGTTCTTTAATTACACTCATAGATTCACTGTGACGAGTGCAGGTTAATCAGTGAGAACGGTTTCCATGGTAACAGCCATAAATAATCACCAGCATAAAGATAAAAACATAAATAAAGCAGGGTCTGGTTAAAGTGACAGGCGTCTACTGAGCGTGCTCAGTTCACACATTCATACTGACTGAAGGTTCCTCCACCAGCTGCCTGGAGCTCCATGAGCGATGCATGCTGGGAGCTGGGTGGACAACATCCTGCAGTGCAGCTCCACACAGATGGTCCAGGTCACGGTTCTGCTCAGGTTCTTCTCCCGCTAGACGTCATCAAATATCCGGTTCCAGGACGAGGACATGGACAGATAACGTCCTCCAGCATGCCTGAAGAACAAACACACGACTGAAACCACCAACATCAGACCAGAAGGTTCCATCTACCTGGAGGACTGAAGGTTCAGTCTACCTGATGGACTGAAGATTCTGTCTACCTTGAGGACAGATGGAGGACTGCTGAAGACCCACTGTACCTGGTGGACTCGGTGTCCAGAGCGTCGTCTGCCAGACTGTCGGCGTTGAAGTCCAGAGGTTCTGCGTCCTGCAGCAGCTCAATACAATCTCTCTCTGCTCGGCTCCCAGAACGAGAATATTTAGCTTCTGTTGAGGAACAGCAGAGGAGATGTTAGGCCAGGTTAACCCAGATGTTAGACCAGGTTAACCCAGATATTAGGCCAGGTTAACCCAGATGTTAGACCAGGTTAACCCAGATGTTAGGCCAGGTTAACCCAGATGTTAACCCAGATGTTAGGCCAGGTTAACCCAGATGTTAGGCCAGGTTAACCCAGATGTTAGACCAGGTTAACCCAGATATTAGGCCAGGTTAACCCAGATGTTAGACCAGGTTAACCCAGATGTTAGGCCAGGTTAACCCAGATGTTAACCCAGATGTTAACCCAGATGTTAGGCCAGGTTAACCCAGATGTTAGGCCAGGTTAACCCAGATGTTAGACCAGGTTAACCCAGATGTTAGGCCAGGTTAACCCAGATGTTAGGCCAGGTTAACCCAGATGTTAGGCCAGGTTAACCCAGATGTTAGGCCAGGTTAACCCAGATGTTAGATCAGGTTAACCCAGATGTTAGACCAGGTTAACCCAGATGTTAGACCAGGTCAACCCAGATATTAGGCCAGGTTAACCCAGATGTTAGACCAGGTTAACCCAGATGTTAGGCCAGGTTAACCCAGATGTTAACCCAGATGTTAGGCCAGGTTAACCCAGATGTTAGGCCAGGTTAACCCAGATGTTAGGCCAGGTTAACCCAGATGTTAGGCCAGGTTAACCCAGATGTTAGGCCAGGTTAACCCAGATGTTAGGCCAGGTTAACCCAGATGTTAACCCAGATGTTAGGCCAGGTTAACCCAGATGTTAGGCCAGGTTAACCCAGATGTTAGGCCAGGTTAACCCAGATGTTAGACCAGGTTAACCCAGATGTTAGGCCAGGTTAACCCAGATGTTAGGCCAGGTTAACCCAGATGTTAACCCAGATGTTAGGCCAGGTTAACCCAGATGTTAGGCCAGGTTAACCCAGATGTTAGGCCAGATTAACCCAGATGTTAGACCAGGTTAACCCAGATGTTAGGCCAGGTTAACCCAGATGTTAGGCCAGGTTAACCCAGATGTTAGGCCAGGTTAACCCAGATGTTAGGCCAGATGTTAGGCCAGGTTAACCCAGGTGTTAGGCCAGGTTAACCCAGATGTTAGGCCAGGTTAACCCAGATGGTAGGCCAGGTTAACCCAGATGTTAGGCCAGGTTAACCCAGATGTTAACCCAGATGTTAGGCCGGGTTAACCCAGATGTTAGGCCAGGTTAACCCAGATGTTAGGCCAGGTTAACCCAGATGTTAGACCAGGTTAACCCAGATGTTAGGCCAGGTTAACCCAGATGTTAGGCCAGGTTAACCCAGATGGTAGGCCAGGTTAACCCAGATGTTAGGCCAGGTTAACCCAGATGTTAACCCAGATGTTAGGCCGGGTTAACCCAGATGTTAGGCCAGGTTAACCCAGATGTTAGGCCAGGTTAACCCAGATGTTAGACCAGGTTAACCCAGATGTTAGGCCAGGTTAACCCAGATGTTAGGCCAGGTTAACCCAGATGTTAGGCCAGATTAACCCAGATGTTAGGCCAGGTTAACCCAGATGTTAGACCAGGTTAACCCAGATGTTAGGCCAGGTTAACCCAGATGTTAGGCCAGGTTAACCCAGATGTTAACCCAGATGTTAGGCCAGGTTAACCCAGATGTTAGGCCAGGTTAACCCAGATGTTAGGCCAGGTTAACCCAGATGTTAGACCAGGTTAAAGCTTCCAGTCTTACGTCTGGTGTGGGAGGCCACAGAGTCGGAGTAGCTGGTTTCCTTCATCTCATGGCTGCTCCGGTTCCTCGCTGTAAAGTCCTCCCTGGGGTTTCCATAACGCTCCTTCCACTCCTGTAGAACACCGCCACACAGAAATCAGCAACATCACCAGCTTCCACGTCTCACAGCGGAGAGCAGAAACCAGCACATTAAAACGACACGAACCAGCAGATTAAAACGACAGGAACCAGCAGATTAAAACGACAGAAACCAGCAGATTAAAACGACACGAACCAGCAGATTAAAATGACAGGAACCAGCAGATTAAAACGACAGGAACCATCAGATTAAAACGACAGGAACCAACAGATTAAAACGACAGGAACCAACAGATTAAAATGACAGGAACCAGCAGATTAAAACGACAGAAACCAGCAGATTAAAACGACACGAACCAGCAGATTAAAACAACAGGAACCAGCAGATTAAAACGACACGAACCAGCAGATTAAAACGACACGAACCAGCAGATTAAAATGACAGGAACCAGCAGATTAAAACGACAGGAACCATCAGATTAAAACGACAGGAACCAACAGATTAAAACGACAGCAACCAGCAGATTAAAACGACAGGAACCAGCAGATTAAAACGACAGAAACCAGCAGATTAAAACGACACGAACCAGCAGATTAAAATGACAGGAACCAGCAGATTAAAACGACAGGAACCATCAGATTAAAACGACAGGAACCAACAGATTAAAACGACAGGAACCAACAGATTAAAACGACAGGAACCAGCAGATTAAAACGACAGAAACCAGCAGATTAAAACGACACGAACCAGCAGATTAAAACAACAGGAACCAGCAGATTAAAACGACACGAACCAGCAGATTAAAACGACAGAAACCAGCAGATTAAAACGACACGAACCAGCAGATTAAAACGACAGAAACCAGCAGATTAAAACGACAGAAACCAGCAGATTAAAACGACAGGAACCAGACGGACCCGAACACAGCATCTGACTGAACGCAGACGAGAGGCGGTAAAGTTATTATTCTTAGGAACCAAGAACACAGAAACTCACTCTGCGTCGGTTCTCGCCATCTTCGATCCTCTGTCGCTTCCTCTTCTCTGTGGATTAGAACGGCAGGTTTAGTGTGTGAGAACAGTCATTGGGTTCAAGCTGTGGTTCTGGTTCTGGTTCTCACCTCGTCGGATCAGCTCCTTCCCCTCATCGATCAGGTCCGAAGTCATCTCGTTGTCGCCCATAAACTGCTGGAAGCCCAGAAGGTTCAGACAGCGGGTTCCCAAGCTGAGGAGGAACCAGAACCAGAGCTTAGAGAACACATGGAGAGGTTCTTCAAGGGGTTCTATAGGGAGAAGTTCTTCAAGGGGTTCTATAGGGACGGGTTCTTTAAGGGGTTCTATAGGGACAGGTTCTTTAAGGGGTTCTATAGGGATGGGTTCTCTAAGGTTTTACAGGGGCAGTTTGGACACTCGGAACATTCACAAAGATTGGGATTGAACTAAAGCCTCAATCTAACCGGTTGGTTCCAGTGACTGGATCTAACTGGTTGGTTCCGAAGACTGGATCTAACCGGTTGGTTCCGAAGACTGGATCTAACCGGTTGATTCCGGTTAAAGAACCAGTTTTAACAAACTTGTAGCTAACCTGAGATCAGTGAACGTTTAGAGAGACAGCAGGACGACCAATCAGAAGAGCTGGTTAACCTTCTGTCTCATAACCAATCAGCTACCTGTAAATGCTACCAATCAGGTGGAGAGAATCACCAAACACTGGTCATACCTGAAAACTGATTGCTCACCTGAAGTAGGTAGCGATGGTGAGGATGACAATCAACATGGGGTAGTAGATGTAGAAGCCGTTAGCAATGAAGTAGAGCACCTGCATCGATCCCATGATCTGCTCAGGAAACACACGGGTGTGTACAGGTGTGTCCAGGTGTGTCTGGTATGTCAGGTGTGTCAGGTGTGTACAGGTGTATCAGGTGTGTCCAGGTGTGTCTGGTATGTCAGGTGTGTCAGGTGCCTTACGGAGGTGTAGGCGGTGGGCTCCTTCTTCTGGTGGGAGATGGCTGAGTCCATGTGGATCAAACCCAAGAAGTTGAGACACAGCGGAGGAGTGAGTCGACAGAAGAGCCTGAAAATAAAGTTATCGTGTTTCTTTAATGGGTGTGACTTCACCTGAGATTCATCCTTATTTTAAAGCGTTTAACTACAAAATGTCTGCTCCTGTTTAACAGCAGTCGCTACATTCACAGCACTCTGTAATTAAAGACTTAAAGAGACTTTATTGTCATTGTTCAGAAGTACAATGAAATTTGTCTGAAGAACACGACAGTTAGCAGCAGTGCAAATAATAAAAATAGTTTAAAAATACTCTTAAATAATAAAAAGAAGAATCAAAGTACTATGTATATATATCACTGGTGGGACGCGATTAACAAATTTAATCTAATTAATTACAGGCTTTGTAATTAATTAATCGCAGTTAATTGCAGTTTTGTCAAATAGCAATATTTGACATAATAAGTGAAGTTTTTCAATTCAAATAAAATTGTGGTTGACAGTTGAATCAATGAATAGACATATACGTGTTTATCATTTAAAATTTATTTTAAAAAACAGGAAAATGGGACATATAGAAAACAGTGATTTTGATGACTTAAAGCCTGAATTTAGTTGTTTTTTCCACTGTATGGCACATAAAATCAGCATAAGTAGTTCAAGGAGCTTCAGAAAGTTGGAAATCCAGAGATTCATTCTGTTTTCATCTTTTCTGGGTCTGATAAATGGTGTCATTTTGATGGTTCTTTTTATAGGAATATCAAATTTTATTTGTCATTTTTATAAAAAACAAAAAGTTTATAATGAAGTTATTAAAAGAGATATTTTTGTTGTTTAGGTTATTCCTCCTCCAAGGAGGCAGAGCCTCAACTGAGTAAAAACTTAAACCACAAAAATGTTTCATTTCTATTTATCTGCATTTTTCATCTGTCTGCTACATTCACAGATTACTGCAAATCTAAGTGCAATTATAGCGATTTTATTCAACATTTTAAGACTTTCTGTAAACTCAAGCACTGTCTAGAAAAGTGGTCTATTATGGGATGGCTACACCGTTAGCCGTTAGCATGACTCGTAGCTAACGTTAGCTCTGGTGCTAACAGCAACATGTTTTACATTGAGGTGATACCATCGGCTTGAAGTGACGCAGTGATCAGAAAACTCTTTGTTGTACAATTTGCACACAACCAGGCTTTTATCCAAGCTGCCATCAGGAAGATTTTTAAAAGGAAACTTTCTGTCCAACAAGCTCAATCTCGTCTTCCTTCACTGTTCACCAGTGCCTGACTTCACTCAGTGCTTCCTGTGCTTCTTCTTCATGGCTACAAACAGACTTTAGGTTCATTACCGCCACCTACTGGGCTGAAGTGTTCATCAGAGTTTCCGGTGTGCCACAAATGAGGGAACTGAGGAGGCTGCAATTAATTGCATTATTATTTTTAACGCGTTATTTTCGCGGCATTTAATTAATCGAAATTTATGCGTTGATGTCCCAGCCCTAATATATATACATATACATATACATATACATATATATATATATATATATATATATATATATATATCTATATATATATATATATATATATATATATATATATATATAGGCATTTAGCTTCTCACATTTAGCTTGTAGCATTTAGCTTCTCACATTTAGCATCTAGGATTTAGCTTCTCACATTTAGCCTCTAGCGTTTAGTTTCTAGCATTTAGCTTCTCATATTTAGCCTCTAGCATTTAGCTTGTAGCATTTAGCTTCTCACATTTAGCCTCTAGCATTTAGCTTGCAGCATTTAGCTTGTCACATTTTGCCTCTAGCGTTTCGCTTCTGACATTTAGCCTCTACCATTTAGCTTGTAGCATTTAGCTTCACATTTAGCCTCTAGCGTTTAGCTTCTCACATTTAGCCTCTAGCATTTAGCTTCTAGCATATGGCTTCTCACATTTACCTTCTCACATTTAGCATCTAGCATTTAGCTTCTCACATTTAGCCTCTAGCATTTAGCTTGTAGCATTTAGCTTCTCACATTTAGCCTCTAGTGTTTAGCTTGTAGCATTTAGCTTCTCACATTTAGCCTCTAGCGTTTAGCTTCTCACATTTAGATTCTCACATTTAGCTTCTCACATTTAGCCTCTAGCATTTAGCTTGTAGCATTTAGCTTGTCACATTTAGCCTCTAGCGTTTAGCTTCTGACATTTAGCCTCTACCATTTAGCTTGTAGCATTTAACTTCACATTTAGCCTCTAGCGTTTAGCTTCTCACATTTAGCCTCTAGCATTTAGCTTCTAGCGTATGGCTTCTCACATTTACCTTCTCACATTTAGCATCTAGCAATTAGCTTGTAGCATTTAGCTTCTCACATTTAGCCTCTAGCATTTAGCTTCTTGCGTTTA
This sequence comes from Amphiprion ocellaris, assembly GCF_022539595.1. NCBI lineage: Eukaryota > Metazoa > Chordata > Actinopteri > Pomacentridae > Amphiprion > Amphiprion ocellaris. Next base: position 33,497,386 of record NC_072782.1, on the reverse strand, counting down.
GCTTCTGGCATTTAGCTTCTAGCATTTAGCTTCTTCCTTGGGTTTAGTTTGACTAAACCTGTGAGTTTTCATCTGTAATGTGTTCTTCTCTTAATCCTGTCGCTGATTTATTTCATCAGTATCTGTATGTGGGAGGAAAGTCTTATAAAATATCACTTAAATATCCACTGGTTCTAAACTGTATCCCCTCACATTAATCAGATTACAAGCAGAACAGCAGAGTACTTCCTCCGATGAACAATCAGAAACAAATTCAGGCTCTAAAGTAGAAACTCAAAGGAGCAAAGTGTGAAGGAACCTTCAGAACATCAAGGACGGAGGACAAGAACTAAACCTGGTTGCTGCTCAGAACTAAACTTCAGATGAAAGATTGCTGAAGAACATGAGAAGAAGCCTGATGGATGTTGGAGAACATTCTGTGGTCAGATGAAGATCAATGAGTTGGGCTCAGATGAAGTCCAGATGTTTGGTGAGAACCTGACCAGGACTACCACAGTGGATGCATAGTCCTGACAGTGAAGCACGGAGGTGGAGTGTGATGATGTGATGACATTTCTAGATGCAGCATGAATACAGATGTTGAGGAGATGTAGAGGGCTGCTGTGTGATTTATTGGAGATACTTCTCTGGTTTCATGTTTGGTGATTTAAAGGTTTGGTGCTGCTGGAGGTCTTACATGCCGCTGAACTGGAGGCTGTAGGCGTCGGTCTGGTGGTGGGAGGCCAGGTAGTAGTAGTTGAAGACTCGAATGCGGAAGACAGTGGAGTAAACGCAGGTACACAGGAAGAAGATGGTGATGAAGCACGCCATCTGGTGGAGACAGGCCACATTACAACCAGCTGCTCTCAGTAGGTCTAACAGGAATCAACATTTACAGCACTGATGAACACAATCATTCCTGGATCAGTTAAAAACATCTTCACTGGTTAGGCCATGTATCATTAGCTACTGATGCTAAGCTGGCACAGGACTGATCTTAGCATCATTAGCTACTGATGCTAAGCTAGCACAGGACTGGTCACTTTGAACAGCATCAGAGTGAGAAGGGGTGGACACATCTGCAGCGGCTTCTGCTGCTTCATACAAACAGAAAGTCGGTCTGATAGAACATCATCTGCTCTGATTTAAGGTTCTTGGAGTTGTTTGTCTTTTGATAACATGTTCAGCAACATGAGCAGAACCTCTGAAAGGAAGGTGTGGTTCTACACCGGGTCCCAAAAGTTGTTTGATTGTCTCCTAAACGGGTTCCACCTGGTCCATCAGGTTCTGTCTGGTTGTTGGTCTGGTTAAACTGTCAGGTCCCAGGAGATGAATTTCTGTTTGACCAAAATGTACTAAACTCACAACCAGGTGTTGGAAGTGTTGTCACCCTGGCCCAGAGGAAGGGTGGAGAAGTTCCTTTATCAGAGTCTGAGATTCATGAACAGAACACTGGTCTTTGAAATGAAGGAGAAACTGGTCATCAGGAAACTGAAGCCCTCAGCAGAATTTTCCTGTGAGAGCAGAAGTGGTGGTAAAGTTCAACAAAGGAGGATCTTTAAAGACTCTCCTCACTCAGGACGTCCATCTGGACTAAGATCCAAGGATCTGATGAGAAAGCCGAGGGTGAAAGACTCCAGTCATGGTGAAGACTCAGTCAGAGGCTGAAGAATCTTGGAGCAGATGTTTCTAAGAGCTCTGAGATCTGGATCTTCTCTGATGAACGTCCTCTATAATGATTTCTGAAACCACCGTATCCATACAGATGATGGTGGAAAAGAACCATCTTCTGATGGTGGAATCCAGTGTCTGGTTTGGGGGGTCTATGTCAGCTTCAGGTTTCTCAGGGCTGCTCATTGCTCCTCAAGGTTCCACTGTTAATGCACAATATTAGACCAACAACACTCTTGAAAAGGTTCTACTTCCTGTTTAGGCCAGGAGGAACACATCAGGTTCTGTGACTGAACAGAAAATATTTAACAGAGGTTCTGAACTGGTATTTATATAGATGGAACCTGTATGACACAGTAATGATGTTCTGAGGTTCTACCTGGCTTTAAGGAGGAATGGAACCCAAACTGACCTCAATCCAACTGAGAACTGTTGGAGAACCTGAACATCTTCACCAGTCCATCACCAACCACCATGGAACAGCTCAACTCTGGTGTGGGGAGATAGAACCATCCACACCCTAGAACCTCCTACATTCATGAAAGAACCAAGACACTGGACTTCTCTGGTAGGTTCATGAAGACTCCTTCACCTCTCCTCCAAGATGAGAGGTGAAAACGTCTTCATGAACCTACCAATGAAGTCGAGTTGGTTTCTCCTGAAGCTCTTAAGATTTCCTGGATATAACTAAACATGGTCAAGTTACAGAGGGTGGTTTGATTCTGTCAGATGACTGAAGGTCATGATTGATGATCCTCCTGTCCTCCTCTCTGGCAGGAACCTGAACATCTCTGAACACTATGAGGCCACCAGAAGATTGGTCCATGAGGAAGATGCTGGTGGTGAAGTTGGTGGTGAAGCTGTTGGCGAAGCTGGTGGACTCACCTCGATGTACAGGTAGTTGTAATCTCTCTCAGCCAGCTGGATGAACACAGCGAACAGGGACAGAACCGGCCTGGTGCTGAAGAAGGTGCACTCGGACCAGACCACGGCCACGCTGAACAGAGTCAGAACCACCGACAGCAGCCGATAGAACCAGCGCTTCAGCAGACACTCCCAGTACCACTCTGTAGAACCACACAGGAGAGAGCAGTGAGACAGCTTCCAGACAGAACCCAATAGAACCCAGCAGAACCCAACAGGACCCAACAGAACCCAGCAGAACCCAACAGGACCCAACAGAACCCAGCAGAACCCAACAGGACCCAACAGAACCCAGCAGAACCCAACAGAATCCAACAGAACCCAGTAGAACCCAGCAGAACGCAACCCAACAGAACCCAGCAGAACCCAACAGGACCCAGTAGAACCCAACAGAACCCAACCCAACAGAACCTAATAGGACCCAACAGGACCCAGCAGAACCCATCAGAACCCAGCAGTACCCAGTAGAACCCAACAGAACCCAGCAGAACCCAACAGGACCCAACAGAACCCAGCAGAACCCAACAGAACCCAACCCAACAGAACCCAGCAGAATCCAATAGGACCCAACAGGACCCAGCAGAACCCATCAGAACCCAACAGAACCCAGCAGAACCCAACCCAACAGAACCCAGCAGAACCCAACAGGACCCAACAGGACCCAGCAGAACCCAATAGGACCCAACAGGACCCAGCAGAACCCATCCCAACAGAACCCAACAGGACCCAACAGGACCCAGCAGAACCCAACCCAACAGAACCCAGCAGAACCCAATAGGACCCAACGGGACCCAGCAGAACCCATCAGAACCCAGCAGAACCCAACAGAACAGAGCAGAACCCAACAGGACCCAGCAGAACCCAAAAGAAACCGGCAGAACCCAACCCAACATAACCCAACAGAACCCAGCAGAACCCAACAGGACCCAGCAGAACCCAACAGAATCCAACAGAACCCAGCAGAACCCAACAGAACCCAACCCAACAGGACCCAACAGAACCTAACCCAACAGAACCCCCACAGTACCCAACAGAACCCAACAGGACCTAACCCAACAGGACCCAACAGAACGCCAGCAGAACCCACAGTACCCAACAGAACCCAACAGGACCCCAGCAGAATCCAACAGGAGTTCTGCTGCTGCTGTCAACTTAGAACTCCCAAACACCAGGTTCCAGTGGATGCCCAGGAGGAAAACTAACCTGGAACCCTAAAATATCTCCAACATGAACCCTTTATCTTCAAGTCCGGACATTTCAGCAAATTCACTTTATTCTACGCGTGTCATTTTAAAAATCCAACCAAAATAACCCATTTACAGTCACCAGGTCATGGAGAACCAGAACATTCCTCCTGGTTCTGGTTCTCAGCTGAGACCAAAACATTCAGAGTTTCAGGTTGAACTGCAGGCAGTGTTTGTCAGGCAGCTGACGTAGTGTTCACTTGTTGTCATGGTTACAGTGACGCTGTGCCGCTATCTGGCAATGATACAGAAATCTGTAACCAATCCGTGGATCCAGACTATAAGCCGCATCACTGCCAAAATCTAATCACCTGGTCCTCGTGTCATTTCTGACCTTCCATGAAAATTCATCTAAATCTGTTTTTGAATAATGTTGCTGACAGACGGGCAGACGCCGAACATCACATAACTCCGCTGCATTCCTTGGTGGAGTAAAAAGGAACCACAGTGGACTAAAGCTACCTGAGACCCACCTACAGTGGATGAAGCTACCTGAGACTCACCTACAGTGGATGAAGCTACCTGAGACCCACCTACAGTGGACTAAAGCTACCTGAGACCCACCTACAGATGGCGTGTAGACATATCTGCTGAACCAGCCGGCCGGCTCTGAAGACGGGAAGCTGTGGACGAACTGGTGGGTGGAACTGGTCTCGTTCTTGGCCACATCCTCCAGGTGGATGGCCTGCTGCAGTAGGATCTGCCACTGGACTCGAGTCCGGTTGTGTCTCTGAACAGCGTAGATCACCTGGACACAGGTCATCAGGTTAGACAGGTGAGAACAGGAGCTGCTACACCTCTGAAGAGCTTACCAGGAACTCCAGAACCAGCAGAACCAACAGAACCAGGGATATCCAAGTTCTCTACTTTCCTTTCAGAGGTTCAACTTTGATCTGTCCTTGCTTTTCTGCGGTTGTCCCACCTGTCCTTTCTCTCCTGTCTCACCTGTCTGTCTCGTCTGTCCCATCTCACCTGTCTGTCCCGTCTCACCTGTCTGTCCCATCTCACCTGTTTGTGCAGCTTCACCAGGCTCTTCTCGCTGGGGTAGGTGTTCTGCTTATCGTCGAAGTCCTCGTAGTCGTCCATGTTCCTGCCCATCTTCTCCTGGTAGTCCAGTGGGCACTGAGGAGAATAAACCAGGTGTTAGTCTGCACCTGTCTCAGACTAGCACCTGGAGCCGGTGGCCGAGTTAACTCACCTTCCTGAGAATGGTGTCAATGTATTTCCTCAGCGGATGGTTGTACTTGATGGACTCGCTGACCTTCCTGACCTCCTGCAGCAGAACAGACAGTCAGGTTCTGACCAGCATTGGTGAGGACCAGAGGACCTACCTGCAGCTCACCTCCATCACGTCCTCCAGGTTCTCTTCGGCATCCGCCTTCTCCGTCATCAGTTTCGATGCCTTGAAGTAGGTCTTGATGAGCAGGTGACCGTGTCTGGAGGCATTCCAGTAGGACCTAGGGATCTCCACCAGTCCGTAACCCATCAGCAGAACCAGCAGGAACAGACCCCAGGTGTTGGCCGCCGTGATGCCGATGGTCTGCAGCTCGTACCTGAAGACCCCAAGACACCATGAACCCTACAACCTGCTGGAGGTCATCTTCGAATCATCACCAAAATCAAATAATCTATCGTCTACAACTGTACAAACAATCAGTCATCAGAACCTTCAGATGTTCTTTCACCGTGTCATCTTCAGCAAATCAGAGCTTTAAGTGGAACTCTTTCACTAAAATCTGCATTCTAACCCCAAGAATTCTCCAAACATCAGGGGTCTGTTTCACAAAGCAGGTTTAGTGAAAACTCTGAGTTTGTTAACCCTGAAATGAGGGAAACTCAGAGTTTTCCGTTTCACAAAGGGAGGTAACTCAAACCAGAGACAGAGGGGTAACTCTAGCCTGTTTCACAAAGAGAGGTAACTTAAACTCTCGGTCAGTTACCATAGTAACAGACTCTATGAATCTAACCTGGTCAGGACCAGGTTTATCTCAGTAAACCTCGAGTTTCTCTCTGTCTCCGCCCTCTTTCAGCCACACGCCATTAGATTTCCTCATTCATTCATTCATTCATTCAGCAGGTGAGTTTTGAGCCTCGTTCTGCCGTCTATAAATGTCATGTCCGTTTATTAACGATCCAGTGGATGAAGGAGCAGAATTACTGTAGAGAATTAAATATTTGTCGGGAGATTGTTATCAGACCGTGCATAGATGTTCTCGCATTTCCGGACAGTTATCTTTTAGAGCGGTATCGTTTCACATCACAGTCCATAATCTACATACAACCTAATCCGTCCTTACATTTGCAATATTACCAACCACAGTCATGCTCTCACATCCCAGCAGATATTGTGTGTTGCACTGCGGTTCTTTGCAAATGGAAGTTTTTTATATAATGTTGGAGATGTAGAGCATTTCAGTAAGGCAACTGTATGCAGGACGGTCAGAAATGTGTGTCTGGCCCTGAAATGACTTTTACCATCTTTGTGGTTTTCCCTGGACATAAACCTGTCAGAGCCATCAAGGAGGAGTTCCACAGGATTGCAGGTGAATGATGTCGAGATCTGTTAAATTAATTTTAAATCATATTCTGTTAATGACATTGTGCTGCAACCTCAGACTGGGATTAGTAATTAGGGTCCGAGCAAGAAAGGTGCGAAGACCCTATTGGAATGCATGGGTTTATTAATCCTCGGGTTTATAGGGTCCGAGCACCATGGGTCCGAAAACCCTATTGGAATTTGTCAGGTTTATTAGGGTCTTCGCACCGTTGGTGCGAAGACCCCATTGGAATGCATACGTTTATTATTATTATTATTATTATTATTATTATTATTAGGGTCGACCCCATTGGAATGCATGGGTTTCTTATTATTATTAGGGTCCGAGCACCGAATGGTGCAAAGACCCCATTGGAATGCATAGGTTTATTATTATTATTATTATTAGGGTCGACCCCATTGGAATGCATGGGTTTCTTATTATTATTAGGGTCCAAGCACCGAATGGTGCAAAGACCCTATTGGAATGCATAGGTTTATTATTATTATTATTATTATTATTAGGGTCGACCCCATTGGAATGCATGGGTTTCTTATTATTGTTAGGGTCCGAGCACCGAATGGTGCAAAGACCCTATTGGAATGCAAGGAATTATTTATTATTCTTTTCTGGACTTTTGAATTGCACTTTTGTACCTGCTTTGTGAAAAGGACCCCTGGTGTTTTCTGAACTGACAACATCATCTTTAACCCACCAGCTGAGGTGCAGCTCTGGATGGACGGCTACATAGATGAGCAGCGAGCCGAAGATCAGAAGGTAGGTTCCGTAGTAGATGGCGTTCTCGATGAGCGCCGTCTTTATCTTCCCGGTGATGGAGAACCCTCCAGAACGAGCGTAAGACTGCATGAAGGGCAGCAGCAGCCTGATGGAGTCAGAGACAGGGTAGCAGCTAATGCTAAAGACAACAGCTGACGCTACAGATAGTAGCTAACGCTAAAGACAGCAGCTAACGCTAAAGATAGCAGCTAATGCTACTGACCAGGTGAGGCACTGAGACGTCCAGTAAACGACCCTCCAGAACACCGGAAGGATTCCATCAGGGATATAGCTCCACGGCTTGTAGCAGGAAGTGACATCACTGAGGAGGAAACACAAGAGTTACTGACTTCATCTTTACTGTAGTACTCTGTGTACTGAGTCCATCTTTACTCTGACTGCTGACCTTTTTGTGGGTGTGACCGAGGAGTTTGCTACCGTGTGATTGGCTGGCGGAGGGCTGAGGGTGGGGCCGAGGTCGTGGTCCTTGTGGTCCACCTTGCACTGGTTGTAGATGGTCTGAGAGGAGCAGATACACAGTGAAGGTTCTAGAAGAACATCCCTCTGAATGGTGAAGTTATTTATTGATGAGCAGATTAACAATGGAAGGTTCCTGAACATCTCAGAGAAGCTGAGACTGAGTTAAGGTAAACATCCTGGAAACTCCAGCCTCATCATCCACGTTATGATGATTTACTGCTTCATTAGACGTATTCTCAGAGGTTCAGTGGATAAAGGAGCAGTTTTTCATGATATTAACATTGTTTTTTTAGCATTTCTGACACCTTAGAATCAGATTGTGGAAGCAGAAAGCTGAAAACGTCATTAAGTGAAGGCTGTGATGGAACACATGATGGAACTAGAATAAATGTGAATGAAATAGTTATTTAAGCCTGTTAATGCTGAAGCTGCTGCAGAACCCTGAAGGATCAGAGATTTACACATTCAGGACCAATCATCTAGTTTCTGCAGCGTTCCTCAGACTGACCGTGCTGACGTCCAGCGGCAGGATGAAGACGATGAGGAAGCACAGGTACCAGGCCAGCAGCGTTCCGAACAGAACCATGCGCTGCTGCTTCCTGAAGTCTCCATACCGGTGGAGCAGGAACAGCGCCAAGAAGAACACCACCACCACCTCCATACCGAGGGCCGCCCCACTCATCCTGCTGGAGAACCTCTGGAGAACCTCTGGAGAACCTGCTGGCGAACCTGCTGGAGAACAGAGAAGAGATTCACAGCATCAAAACGACTGTAGATAAACAAGTCTGACTGTAGATAAACCAGCCTGACTGTAAATAAATAAACCAGTCTGACTGTAGATAAATAAACCAGTCTGACTGTAGATAAATAAACGAGTCTGACTGTAGATAAATAAACCAGTCTGACTGTAGATAAATAAACGAGTCTGACTGTACATAAATAAACCAGTCTGACTGTAGATAAAGAAACCAGTCTGACTGTACATAAACCAGTCTGACTGTAGATGTCTGATTGTAGATAAATAAACCAATCCGACTGTAGATAAATAAACCAGTCTGACTGTAGATGTCTGATTGTAGATAAATAAACCAGTCTGGCTGTAGATAAATAAACCAGTCTGACTGTAGATAAACAAACCAAATCTGAAGGTGTGTGTCCACTAGATGCGATTTTCCTGCATGGCAATGCACCGCATCTGAAAATCACACGGATGGTGGGCGGTCACTAGCGGACCACAACATGGTCACATGACAGCGCTGGAGCAAAAGCGGGTCACGAGAGGTCACGTGACAGAGCTTTCAGCTTGACGGTCTGGCAGATGAGTCGGATAAACACAGCAGCTCGGCCGCAAACTTTCCCTTTTATTTCAAAAACACTTCAGCGAAAAGTATTTCTGAAAGCATTTGAGGGGAGAAATAATCTGCAGCAGCTGAATCTGTACTGGTTTTAGTTCACCAACGGCTAGTTTAGATGTTTGAGGACAGTTGCACCATGCGTGGAATCTCCGCATGATGCATCCAATTTGCATAAAGTAGAAGTCCAGTCTACTTTATGCAAATGAGCTGCAGCCCTCTCCAGGTAAACACACCGGATCACAGGCGGAAATGCGCTGCAACAAGACCAGCATGCCACATGCAGCGCATTTACAGCTGCAATCTGGTGTGTTTACCCACCGCCGCTGCTGAAAAAAATCCTAGAGGAAACACTGAGGAGGGTACAGTTCTACAGTCCCTGACAAAAGTCTTGTCACTTATCCATTTTGTAGAAACAACAGCTTATAACCTGACTTTTAATTAATCCATTAGTTTTAGAAATGGCTCATATGAAAGCTAACACACACCCCCCCCCCCCAAATTATGTTTAATATACTAAAATAAATTTGCTTCACCGAAGAAAGATTGATCATTTAATGGCAAGACAAAAGTTTCATCGCCTACAGAGAGTAATGTGAAAATTGAACAAATAATTTACTTCAAATACAAAAATATGTTGCATAACGTCAGTGAATTAAGTAGTGGTGCTGTGAGATCCATATTTAATATCTTGTATGACTTCCATGAGCTTGAAGGGCTGCATCCATGTGGTTCAGCAATGATTCATACAATTTATTGATGAAGTCATCAGGAATAGCAAAGAAAGCAGTCTTACATGCCTCCCAGAGTTCATCAAGATTCTTTGGTTTCGTCTTCCATGCTTCCTCTTTCATTCTACCCCAGACATGCTCAGTGATGTTCATGTCTGGTGACTGGGCTGGCCAGTCCTGGAGCACCTTGATCTTCTTCGCCTTGAGGAACTTTGATGTAGAGATGGAAGTATTCGATGGAACACCATCCTGCTGCAAAATCTGACCCCTTTTATGGTTGGGAATGTAAGAGGTAGCTAATACTTCTTGATATTTTAGACTATTGATATTGCCTTCCACCCTGCAAATCTCTCACACACCCCCATACTGGATGTAACCCCAGTCCATGATTTTTCCGCCACCAAATTTAACTGTTTTCTGGGTGAATCTCAGATCCATGCGGGCTCCAGTAGGTCTCCTGCAATATTTGCGGTGGCTGTGATGTAATTCAACTGAAGATTCATCTGAGAAATCCACCTTCTGCCACTTTTCCAGCGTCCATCCTTTTAGCAGGCTGTGGGCCTTGGCAAATGCCACACGTTTTTTTAATTGCCTTTTGTTTAGTGCTGGTTTCTGGGCACTGATTCGACCATGGAGGCCATTTCGAGACAGAATTCTACAAACTGTTCTGGTTGACACGGGGACTTGAGGTGACCATGCCCGGTGGAGCTCTGCTGCAGTGGAAAAGGGGCTGGCCTTTGATTTTCGAGCCAACAAACGGCCTTCCGAGCAGTTGTCTTGCGGGGTCTGCCGGACCTGGGCTTGTCAAAAACATCTCCAGTCCCTTCAAATCTTTTTCTTATTCTTTGTACTTGATGCTGAGACACATTGAAGGTGTCGGCCACCTCAGCAGTGGATCTGGTCTTCAGCCTCTTGATAATCAACGCTTTGGTCTCAGGGTGAATCTTAGGCATGTTGTCAGAGGTCAAGTTGCAGTTGATGTGAAGGTCTGGTGTGCTGGGGTTCTTTTTATACACCCCCACTAATTGACTGATCAATTATTGATCACAGGTGAGGCTGTAATCTAGGATTGGGTGCATCATATGACAAGGCGACAAGACTTTTGTCTTTGCAAAAACTGACTCAGTGGACTTTACCAAGCTGTGAACATTAGAATGCTTTTCAGCAGTTTTGTTTGGCATCAAAATATTATTTCAAAAGCTGTTGGGATTGAAATTAGCCATTTCTTGTTTAAAAACAAAAATTGATTAGAAATATATTTGAGGGGCACTTAAGGTCAACTTGTAGCCAAGTGACAAGACTTTTGTCAGGGACTGTATGTATTTTACTGTAAAACATTCTTTCTTTGTTTCTTTTCTGTTCCAGATGTTTGCAGTTACCCACTGTGGAACCGTTCCAGAGCAGAACGTGAGAACATCAAGACTGTAGATCAGGTTTTTATCTGTAGAGGTTCTCAGATGTTCTGGATCAAACAGACTCAGACTGACAGCTTCTAAACATCTGATGGAACTGGAGATAAAATCACTGATATTTATTAGAGTTCCTACGTTCTCCTGGGTTCTAGATTTACCTGTTCTACTGTATCAGTGATATTATTATATCCAGATATTGTAGTTTTGAGTTCTGTTGTTCAGACATAAGGTGGGATAGATTACCTGGACAACAGGTAATCATCACCTATCTAACTGCATTAATAAGAAGACATGATGAACGTTTATTATTATTATATATATATTATTATTTATGTATTATTCTATCGTTAGCCTGTTTTTATTATTACATTTATGTATTATTCTAGCTTTAACCTGTTTTTATTTATTATATTCAGGTATTTTTCTACCTTTAGCCTGTTTTTGATCCTTTTTTCTGATTTCCTGTTTCCTTTTTGTGATGTTTCAGGCTCAATAACGGAACGAATCTGTCCAGAGAATAAAACTAAAGTCCCATCCAGGTGAGCCGGACCTGAGACTCACCTGTCTGACAGGTAACAGCAGCTAAGCTAAGCTAGTTAGCATCACAGCTAGCTAGCCTGTTAGCTGCGGAGCTCCGGCGGCTCTTACCGAACTCCTCTGGAACTCTGGCCGCCTTCAGGGGGCTGCCGCCGGTCACGGCTCCTCCGCTGCGGTCGCTGTCCGCCGGTTCACCGTCACGATCTGCCGCTCCGAGGCTCGGTAGCTGAGCAGCGTCCGTCACATCCCGGTTCTACCGGAGGAATCACGGGAGCGGACGCTGACGTCAGTGACAGGCGAATGGTGGCTCTGCGCATGCGCGACAGCTCGTTTGTTCCGCATCATCATCATCAGTTTATTTATTTAGCGCCACCTGCAGGTCAGACCGTAGACACACCCTGTATATATGTCTATGGGTCAGACCGGAGCAGGACGCTTTAAGAACCCAGAAGAACCCGGATAGTGACGGAGAACGGTACCGTGACCGAAGACGTTTGGAGTGGCTTGGTGCTGTACAAGCCGGATAAGATGCATCAGTATTCTTCAGAAATGTGGGGTTGTGAGGAGATAAAGGTTGGAGAGTAAATCTGGCAGGGTCGTGCAGAGACCTGTGGAGGGGCTCAAAGTTAAAGGGGGCACATGGAGCATGAATTAGAAACACCGTACAGAAACATACCTGACAATATAACGGGCTGAATGGTAGCAGCAGATATTCATGAAGAATGTAACATGGAATCATGACATACCACATCATTGTTCACACCTCATATCTGTGTGAGGGGGCGGTCTATGTTTGACCTGATGGGGTTCATTAACAGCTTCTGTTGAGGGGGTTGGTGAGGAGCAGGAGGAGGAGGATGATGATGATGATGCTGGAGGTGGGCTGTATTGACCTGAGAGTGTAGACAGTAAAAGAACATGGGAGAGACAGTAGCTGATTAACCCTCAACAGACCACAGCCGGACTGTGCATCTTTTATTTATGTATGTTTGTGTTGGGGCTGCACAGTGGTGTAGTGGTTAGCACTTTCTCCTTGCAGCTAGAAGATCCCTGGTTCGCGTCCCGGCTTTCCCGGGATCTTTCTGCATGGAGTTTGCATGTTCTCCCTGTGGATGCGTGGGTTTTCTCCGGGTACTCCGGCTTCCTCCCACAGTCCAAAAATATGCTGAGGTTAATTGATCATTCTAAATTGCCCGTAGGTGTGAATGTGAGTGTGATTGTTTGTCTCTGTATGTAGCCCTGTGACAGACTGGTGACCTGTCTAGGGTGTCCCCTGCCTTCACCTGAGTCAGCTGGGATAGACTCCAGCCCCCACCATGACCCTAGTGAGGATTAAGTGGTGTATAGATGATGGATGGATGGATGTTTGTGTTGCTCTTGTGATGACTGCTTCAGATGCATTGTTTCATTTCCATTCAGGAGTTCTTGCACTAACATTGTAAGTATTACACGTTTGTAATCATCAATAGTAATTTCATTGTTTCTTTCATATTTGTATCTATAGACGACACACGTTTTAGGAAAATTTACATTGAGAGGGTATGGACAGGTACAGAAATGTGAAACAGATGAAATATTACTGGATTCTAGCTGGACCCCAAGTGTACGGATGAAGTAGGTTTTACCACGTGTACTGATGAGGGTTAAACAAGTGTTATGTGATCATGACAAGATGCAAAGATAACTAACATTAAGATGTCTGACTCACCTGCCAACCTGCTGATAGTTTGTAGGAGACGCCAAGGCTGACTGTTAACTAAACACGACTAGCTGCTCATTCATGAACTGAAAGGGGAACATTAATGGGGGACCAGAATAAAGGAGGGGTGGAGGTACAGCCTATATCCACAAAGCCAGAATTCAAGCCGTGCATTAATTTAGGACATAGGAAGACAATATATTAAGCTCAATTTACATCACCATTAGACACTGGACTGTTTAACTGTGGCTACTCTTCCTGGAGTCCTTGCTTTTAAATTTCATACCTTTTCCAGACATGTACTGTAGAGCCACGGATTTGCTCCATGGTGCTGATTCATAATCTGCCCTTTATTATTCGTAGTGCTAATAATAAGTTTAAAAACAATTAAATGATATAGAAATCATGTATTTAAACGTATTTGTACTTTTATTCAGTTTGACTATCCACTTTGCACAAGACAGCAAGGTTCTAAATGTTATATATTTTATATTTATGCATATTATATTTAATTTGTCTATCTATACAAATGTTATAAACAAGTACTGATATCTTTAAATGAGAAGTTGAGAAAATCACAATTCAAATTCTTCTAATTATTATTGTTACTGTATTTATACTGCATCCATCCATCCATTCATTATCTATACACCACTTAATCCTCACTAGGGTCATGGGGGGGCTGGAGTCTATCCCAGCTGACTCAGGTGAAGGCAGGGGACACCCTAGACAGGTCACCAGTCTGTCACAGGGCTACATACCGAGACAAACAATCACTCTCACATTCACACCTACGGGCAATTTAGAATGATCAATTAACCTCAGCATATTTTTGGACTGTGGGAGGAAGCCGGAGAACCTGGAGAAAACCCACGCATGCACAGGGAGAACATGCAAACTCCATGCAGAAAGATCCCGGGAAAGCCGGGACGTGAACCAGGGATCTTCTAGCTGCAAGGCGACAGTGCTAACCACTACACCACCACCACACAAAGCTTGTTCATTTTCTTTCATTATCAATATGTTGGTTACACAGGGAAACACTTATTTCATGGCTTACATGACTCTTTCCAAAATGCTATTAGTATGAAGACGCTCAAAGACTTTGGCAGAAAACAAAATATTAAAACAACTGCATATCATGGCAGACATGCTTAAGATTCTGTCGTGGAATGTAAAAGGGGCAAATGAGACCGTTAAGAGGAAGAAGCTTCTGCTATATTTAAAACAGAAAAAAGTGGATATCTGCTTCTTACAAGAGACCCATTTGTGTGATGGGGAGTCCAACAAACTACAAAGAGACTGGGTAGGTAGGGTATTCTATAGTTCTACTTCATCCAAACAGAGGGGGGTTGCCATCCTAACTCGAAAAAACCTTAATATTAAGGTCCACAAACAATATTCAGATAAAGATGGCAGGTGGGTGGCAATAGATGTAGATCTTTTCGGGGTCAGATACTCTCTTATTAATATTTATGCTCCCAATACAGACTCGCCAGAGTTTTTTATTGATATTTGTAATATAGCGAAACAAATGGGTAACTTATATGTTATAATTGGGGGAGACTTCAACCAGATAAGAGACCCAGCACTGGACAAGTCGTCATCTACAAATAACAGACCAAAACAAAAATCGGTATTAACAGTGGATACTATGGTAGAAGAATTAGGACTGGTCGATATTTGGAGACTTTTATACTCGCATGAAAGGGAATACACTTTCTACTCAAACCCTCATTCTACCTACTCACGGATAGACTACTTTTTGATATCTAAACAATTAGTAGGCATGACCGTCAGTGCATCTATTGGCAATATTGTATTATCAGATCATGCCCCAGTAGAGACAGTGTTGAGCCTTGGGCCTAGAGCTAGGGAGCCTATGACCCGTTGGAGACTAAATACTTCATTACTCCAGAATGAAACATCTAGTAAATTTTTAAAGCAAGAAATTTTTGAATATTGGGATCAAAATGAAGGCACAGCCTCAAACCCTGGCCTAGAGTGGGATGCATTTAAAGCTTATTTGAGGGGACGATTAATACAACACTGCTCTTTTCTTAAAAAGCAATCTATCAGGCGCCTTCAGGAACTAGAAAGAGAAATCAAGGATCTTGAGAAAATATATGCTCATCAACCAAACCTAATGATACTCTCACACTTAAGTAAGCTTAAGTTTGAATTGAATTCTATACTGCAGAAGAAGGTAGAATTTGCATTATTTCAATGTAAGCAGAGGTATTATGAACAAGGGGAAGCTGCAGGAAAATTCTTGGCTCAGAGGGTAAAACAACAATATAGCTGTAATCTAATACCTGCTGTAGAAAATGAAGAAGGGACATTGGTGACAGGCACCGGGGAGATTAATGAGACATTTAAGTTATTTTACAAAAAGTTATACACGTCACAGTGCAATATAGACCAGGACGACATAGATCATTTCTTATCACGAGTACATTTGCCATCTTTATCAATAGAAGAACAGAGAGATATTGGAGGAGATATTACACTTGAAGAGGTCAAACAAGCTATAAAAAAACTGAGTGCTGGGAAATCACCTGGGGATGACGGCTTCCCAACAGATTTTTATAAGGCATTCTCTGACATACTAGCTCCAAGATTACTTAAAGTATTTCAGGATGCGCTCCAAAGGGGCAGCATACCGGAGAGCATGCAATCTATAGTAATAACACTTATTCATAAAAAAGGAAAGAATCCTCTACAATGCGGTAGCTACCGCCCGGTCTCACTGATAAATGTGGATGCAAAAATACTGGCAAAAATATTAGCTACAAGATTGGAGAAATTTCTGCCAAGTCTTATTCATCCAGACCAGGTGGGCTTTGTAAAAGGGAGACATTCTGCTGATAATGTTCGCCGACTATTACATTTGATGTGGCAGGAAAAAGATAGTGCTGAACCCAGAGTTGCCTTCTCTCTAGATGCAGAAAAGGCGTTTGATAGGGTGGAGTGGGCATATCTGTTTCGGACACTGCATGGGTTTGGTTTGGGCTCCTCATTCATAAATTGGGTCAAGTTGTTGTATCATAGCCCCCGGGCTTCAGTCTTAACAAATGGAAGGAGGTCTACACCTTTTCCCCTCTTTAGAGGTACAAGGCAAGGCTGTCCCCTAAGCCCATTAATCTTTGCGCTAGCACTGGAACCTTTAGCAATTGCTATTAGAGATAACATTAATATAAAGGGTATAAAAGCTGGGCAGGTGGAACATAAACTGTTGCTGTATGCAGATGATATTTTATTGGTGTCTACAAATCCTGAAGTAGCTGTACCACACATGCTATCGGTGATCGGCTCCTTCGCAACTATTTCAGGATACAAAGTCAATTGGGGCAAGTCAGAGGCAATGCCATTGTCTAAGGGGTGCCTACCAGAAGTCAGGCAGGGCTGGCAGTTTAGGTGGCTTCCCTCTGGCTTGACATATTTAGGTATTTATTTGACCCCAGGCCTAAAGGATATAATGGAGGAAAACCTTCTCCCCCTCATACTGAAAATTGAGAGTAAACTTCAAAATTGGGATAAGCTGAGACTTTCTCTACTGGGTAAAATAAATATTTTGAAAATGATAGTGGTCCCACAAATTAATTATATTATTTATATGTTACCCCTGAATTTTCCACTTCCTGTACTGAAAAAGTTCAATAAAATAGTAGAAACATTCCTATGGTCAGGTAAAAGGCCATCCCTTAATAGAACTAAACTGTACGCTGCCAAAGAGGATGGAGGCCTTGGAATGCCCAGAGTAGATTGGTATCACTATGCTTTCTCGCTTAATCAGTTATCTAAAATTTATGGTGCAGATGGTCAAATCCCGGCTTGGGTATCAATTGAGAGGGAACTTACAGAACCGTTTTCTATTCACGCCTTCATAACTCAGACAGAGGGAGAAATCCCATGTAATAGTCCATTATTGAGGTTTGCAAGAGAAACCTGGAGGACTTCACACCAAATTGTAGGGTCAAAGCCCCTTTTCACTCGAAGATCATCACTCTGGAATAACAAATTGTTGAAGGTGGGCAGAAAGGCCTTATTCTGGCGGACGTGGACTGAGGCAGGGATTATATACATTGAGGATGTCTTGGAGGGAGATAAATTTATCTCCTTCGAACAGATAATGACTAAATACCATATACCTAAAACAGATTTCTGGAAGTACCTCCAATTGAGAAGCTGTTTGTTATCCATGCAAAAGAGGACACCCCTAATAAAGGAAACATTAGTACAGGAAATGATACAGGCCAATCAGCTGACCAAAAAAACAGCATCTGCATTTTATAGCTTAATGAGACAATCTCATCCACCAGGACTTTCAGGACTCAAGAGGGTTTGGGAGGAAGATTTGGGAGGAGAAATATCTGAGGAGATGTGGAAGGATATTACAGGGTCATGGTATAAGATATCAAGGGAAATACAGACCAGATTAATTATATACAAAATCATTCATAGATGTTATTGGACCCCATGTAAGATGGCCAAACTGAAACTGCGGGACTCAGATTTATGTTGGAGATGCCACAGGAGTAAAGGCACACTCTTACACATGCTTTATGATTGTCACCTGACCCAGAATTTATGGAAGACTATAATAGGATTTGTCAACAAAGTACTCGGTACAAAGTTTGTGCAAAACCCTGCACTTTGCACATTAGGAATAGGTGTGAGAGAGGAGGGCCTCACAGTTCAACAGACCCTGTGGTGTAGGCTGGCCCTCTCCACAGGGTGCAGAATAGTACTGAGACACTGGAAAACTGATAATATAGTATCTTTTAGTGAATGGATGGGGGAAATGACTAAAATAGCAAATTTTGAACAGTCTATCTTTAAAATTAATAATAAACTAAATATATTTCAAAAGATATGGGGCCCCTTTATGGTTGAAGTAGTACATGGGAAGGAATAAGCTGAATGGATGGTAATGTGTGCTTTTCTCATGATTTGTATTTTGTATCTTGTATCTCTTGTGATTGGACTTCTATCTTGGCAACACCAAGTATGAGTGTGGTACAGTGATATATGACACCTGTGCTGATATCTTATTGTCTTAGCCTATGCCTGTTTTTGTCATTCTTTTGGAAAGATGAGTTACTTAATTGTTTACCCTGTGTAACACGAGAGACTTAATTCTGTTTTATCTTGGTTCAGCTTACTTTTATAATTTTTCCCTTTTTTTTTTTTTTTTTTTTTGTTTTGTTTTGTTTTATTTGTCTTATTTATTTTTTCTTCTTTCTTAATTTATCCATTTGTGATTATTGTTACTATTATTGTTATTATTGATGTTATGTTTTCATTTAACTGTTATAAAAGTTGAAAACTAATAAAAAGTGAATTACAAAAAAAATAAAAGCTTTTAGTCCTTAAATATCATTGTTGTTGTTTTTTAATGTTCCCCTGTGATTAAACACCGGCCCCACCGTGGCCCAAACTAAACTAGTGTAGAACCGCCGCTGACTTCATCTGAACTCCGCTGCTGGTGGGAAGAACAAGAACCTCTGGCTCCAGCTGTTCTGCTGCTCTGCCTGTAGGGGGCGGAGGAGGAGAAGACAGAACCCCCCCTCCCCCGCGCGCGTGACAGGATCACGTGACCTGTCACAGTGTGACGTGTGATCAGCTGACTGCAGCGGAACGATTCTGATCCTCCGTCGACCTTCCTCCGGTTCTTTCCTCCAGTTCTCCGTCGGTTCCGGTGCCGCCGTTGTGTGACCCAGCATGGCCAGCCAGTCCCAGGGCATCCAGCAGCTGCTGCAGGCCGAGAAGAGAGCGGCCGAGAAGGTGGCCGAGGCCCGCAAACGTGAGTAGACCGACGGCCTGCGGTTCTCCGCGGCCCGCTGCTCCGTCCGCAGCCAGGAGAACCCCAGTGACCCCCGGGTCATGTCTGCAACACACACTGAGACAGAACCGACGTTCCGCAGGGTCCGGAGGGAACCAGCAGAACTCGGTAGAGATGAGCCGCAGCTCGATGTGTGGGGCGGACGGTCCGCGGCGGAACTCGGTTTGAAAATCGATGGTTTTAGAGATTCGTGCTGCTTCTCGGTGTTTCCTGAACTCAGAACCGACCGGTCAGGTCCACGGAGCAGCATCAGCAGCGGGTCTGCTCATCGGCTCACAGCCCGACCTCCTGTCCGCTCACCGGGCCTCTGAGGGGGGCTGGACCCGGACCGGGTCGGTACCAGAAACCCGGAACACCGAACCAGCGACTAACTCTAAAAGGGGCAGAATTCTGAATGCAGTTCGGTCTGACTTCAGACAAATGAGCTGGGTTTGGTTCCGTGTTTATGTTGTAATATGGGATGTACATCACATGATCCAGGGTCAGGTGATGATTCAGAGTCAGCAGAACTTCCCAGACCTGAATGGAACAGATCCACGGTCAGAATTAAGGACTTTTGTCAGTGCAGTATTCAGCACTACAGTATTCAGCACTACAGTATTCAGCACTACAGTATTCAGTGTTGCAGTATTCAGTACTCCAGTATTCAGCACTACAGTATTCAGCACCACAGTATTCAGCACTACAGTATTCAGTACTACAGTATTCAGTATTGCAGTATTCAGTACCGCAGTATTCAGTACTACAGTATTCAGTACTCCAGTATTCAGTATTGCAGTATTCAATACCACAGTATTCAGTACTCCAATATTCAGTATTGCAGTATTCAGTACCGCAGTATTTGGTATTGCAGTATTCAGTACTATAACACTCATTACTACAGTATTGCAGTATTCAGCACCGCAGTATTCAGTATTGCAGTATTCAGTACTACAGTATTCAGTATTGCAGTATTCAGTACTACAGTATTCAGTATTGCAGTATTCAGTACCACAGTATTCAGTATTTCAGTATTCAGCACTACAATATTCAGTACTACAGTATTCAGCACCACAGTATTCAGTACTACAGTATTCAGTATTGCAGTATTCAGTACTCCAGTATTCAGTACCACAGTATTCAGTACCACAGTATTCAGTACTCAAGTATTCAGTATTGCAGTACTCAGTACCGCAGTATTCGGTATTGCAGTATTCAGTACTATAGCATTCAGTACTACAGTATTCAGTATTGCAGTATTCAGCACTACAATATTCAGTACTACAGTATTCAGTACTACAGTATTCAGTATTGCAGTATTCAGCACTACAGTATTCAGTACTACAGTATTCAGTATTGCAGTATTCAGCACCGCAGTATTCAGTACTCCAGTATTCAGTATTGCAGTATTCAGTACCGCAGTATTCGGTATTGCAGTATTCAGTACTATAGCATTCATTACTACAGTATTAAGTATTGCAGTATTCAGCAACGCAGTATTCAGTATTGCAGTATTCAGTACTACAGTATTCAGTATTGCAGTATTCAGTACCGCAGTATTCAGTATTGCAGTATTGCAGTATTCAGCACTACAATATTCAGTATTACAGTATTCAGTTCTACAGTATTCAGTATTTCAGTACTATAACACTCATTACTACAGTATTGCAGTATTCAGCACCGCAGTATTCAGTATTGCAGTATTGCAGTATTCAGTACTACAGTATTCAGTATTGCAGTATTCAGCACTGCAATATTCAGTACTACAGTATTCAGTTCTACAGTATTCAGTATTGCAGTATTCAGCACTACAGTATTCAGTACTACAATATTCAGTATTGCAGTATTCAGTATTGCAGTATTCAGTACCACAGTATTTGGTATTGCAGTATTCAGTACTACAGTATTCAGTATTGCAGTATTCAGCACTACAATATTCAGTACTACAGTATTCAGTATATCAGTATTCAGCACTACAGTATTCAGCACCGCAGTATTCAGTATTGCAGTATTCAGCACTACAATTTTCAGTATTGCAGTATTCAGTACCGCAGTATTCAGTATTGCAGTATTGCAGTATTCAGCACTACAGTATTCAGTATTGCAGTATTCAGCACTACAGTATTCAGTATTGCAGTATTCAGCACTACAGTATTCAGTACTACAGTATTCAGTATTGCAGTATTCAGTACCACAGTATTCAGTATTTCAGTATTCAACACTACAATATTCACTACTACAGTATTCAGCACCACAGTATTCAGCACTACAGTATTCAGTGTTGCAGTATTCAGCACCACAGTATTCAGTACTACAGTATTCAGTATTGCAGTATTCAGTACTCCAGTATTCAGTACCACAGTATTCAGTACCACAGTATTCAGTACTCCAGTATTCAGTATTGCAGTATTCAGTACCGCAGTATTCGGTATTGCAGTATTCAGTACTATAGCATTCATTACTACAGTATTAAGTATTGCAGTATTCAGCAACGCAGTATTCAGTATTGCAGTATTCAGTACTACAGTATTCAGTATTGCAATATTCAGTACCGCAGTATTCAGTATTGCAGTATTGCAGTATTCAGCACTACAATATTCAGTATTACAGTATTCAGTTCTACAGTATTCAGTATTTCAGTACTATAACACTCATTACTACAGTATTGCAGTATTCAGCACCGCAGTATTCAGTATTGCAGTATTGCAGTATTCAGTACTACAGTATTCAGTATTGCAGTATTCAGCACTGCAATATTCAGTACTACAGTATTCAGTTCTACAGTATTCAGTATTGCAGTATTCAGCACTACAGTATTCAGTACTACAATATTCAGTATTGCAGTATTCAGTATTGCAGTATTCAGTACCACAGTATTTGGTATTGCAGTATTCAGTACTACAGTATTCAGTATTGCAGTATTCAGCACTACAATATTCAGTACTACAGTATTCAGTATATCAGTATTCAGCACTACAGTATTCAGCACCGCAGTATTCAGTATTGCAGTATTCAGCACTACAATTTTCAGTATTGCAGTATTCAGTACCGCAGTATTCAGTATTGCAGTATTGCAGTATTCAGCACTACAGTATTCAGTATTGCAGTATTCAGCACTACAGTATTCAGTATTGCAGTATTCAGCACTACAGTATTCAGTACTACAGTATTCAGTATTGCAGTATTCAGTACCACAGTATTCAGTATTTCAGTATTCAACACTACAATATTCACTACTACAGTATTCAGCACCACAGTATTCAGCACTACAGTATTCAGTGTTGCAGTATTCAGCACCACAGTATTCAGTACTACAGTATTCAGTATTGCAGTATTCAGTACTCCAGTATTCAGTACCACAGTATTCAGTACCACAGTATTCAGTACTCAAGTATTCAGTATTGCAGTACTCAGTACCGCAGTATTCTGTATTGTAGTATTCAGTACTATAGCATTCAGTACTACAGTATTCAGTATTGCAGTATTCAGCACTACAATATTCAGTACTACAGTATTCAGTACTACAGTATTCAGTATTGTAGTATTCAGCACTACAGTATTCAGTACTACAGTATTCAGTATTGCAGTATTCAGCACCACAGTATTCAGTACTCCAGTATTCAGTATTGCAGTATTCAGTACCGCAGTATTCGGTATTGCAGTATTCAGTACTATAGCATTCATTACTACAGTATTAAGTATTCCAGTATTCAGTACTACAGTATTCAGTATTGCAGTATTCAGTACCGCAGTATTCAGTATTGCAGTATTGCAGTATTCAGCACTACAATATTCAGTATTACAGTATTCAGTTCTACAGTATTCAGTATTTCAGTATACAGCACTACAATATTCAATACTACAGTATTCAGTACCGCAGTATTCAGTATTGCAGTATTCAGCACTACAATATTCAGTACTACAGTATTCAGTATTGCAGTATGCAGCACTACAGTATTCAGTACTACAGTATTCAGTATTGCAGTATTCAGTACCGCAGTATTCAGTATTGCAGTATTGCAGTATTCAGCACTACAATATTCAGTACTACAGTATTCAATACTACCGTATTCAGTATTGCAGTATTCAGCATTGCAGTATTCAGCACTACAGTATTCAGTACTGCAGTATTCAGACCTCCTGTGCAGGACTGTAGTTTAAAGTATTCTAATTTATTGGTTTTACCCGTACTTTTACACAGTTCTTCCTATACTTACACTTGTAGCATTTTTATTTTTTTTATTTAGAATTCACATATTTAGATTTATTTAATTATTGTTCTACTGCTGTCTACACCCAATCAGAGTCATTCTGTGGACTCACTGGAGCTTCTGATTGGCTGATTCACCTGCCGTCAAAACCAGCTGGACCTGATTTAACCTGTTTACTTTGGTTCTGCTCTAACTGGTTTATTCTGATTCTGGTTTAACCGGTTTATTCTGGTTCTGGTTCTGGTCTAACTGGTCTGTTCTGGTTCTGGTCTAACCTTTTTATTCTGGTTCTGGTTCTGCTCTAACCTGTTTATTCTGGTTCTGCTCTAACCGGTCTGTTCTGGTTCTCTGCAGGTAAGAACCGTCGGCTGAAGCAGGCGAAGGAAGAAGCTCAGGCTGAGATCGAACAATATCGACTGCAGAGAGAGAAAGAGTTCAAGACCAAGGAGGCGGCAGTAAGACCTGGCTCTACTGGTTCTGCTGGTTCTAACCTAAGTCTACCACTGGTTCTAGTGGTTCTAGCTTGGTTCTAGTGGTTCTAGTCTGGTTCTAGTGATTCTAGTGGTTCTAACCTGATTCTAGTCTTGTTCTAGTTCAAGTGCTTCTAGTCTGGTTCTAGTCTGATTCTAGTGGTTCTAGTCTGGTTCTAGTCTGATTCTAGTGGTTGTAGTCGTTCTAACCTGATTCTAGTCTGACTCTAGTCTAGTTCTAGTGCTTCTAGTCTGGTTCTAGTCTGGTTCTACTCTGATTCTAGTGGTTCTAGTCTGGTTCTAGTGGTTCTAACCTGATTCTAGTCTGGTTCTAGTCTAGTGGTTCTAGTCTGGTTCTAGTCTGGTTCCAGTCTTGTTCTAGTGGTTCTAGTCTCATTCTAGTGGTTCTAGTCTGGTTCTAGTCTGATTCTAGTGGTTCTAGTCCGATTCTAGTGGTTCTAGTCGTTCTAACCTGATTCTAGTCTGACTCTAGTCTAGTTCTAGTGCTTCTAGTCTGGTTCTAATCTGGTTCTACTCTGATTCTAGTGGTTCTAGTCTGGTTCTAGTGGTTCTAACCTGATTCTAGTCTGGTTCTAGTCTAGTGGTTCTAGTCTGGTTCTAGTCTGGTTCCAGTCTTGTTCTAGTGGTTCTAGTCTCATTCTAGTGGTTCTAGTCTGGTTGTAGTCTGATTCTAGTGGTTCTAGTCTGGTTCTAGTCTGATTCTAGTGGTTCTAGTCTGGTTCTAGTCTGGTTCTAGTAGTTCTAGTCTAATTCTAGTGGTTATAGTCTGGTTCTAGTCTGATTCTAGTCTGGTGCTAGTCTGTTTCTAGTGGTTCTAATCTGGTGCTAGTCTGGTTCTAGTCTGGTTCTAGTGGTTCTAGCCTGATTCTAGTCTGGTTCTACTTGTTCTAGTCTGGTTCTATTGATTCTAGTCTGGTTCTACTGATTCTAGTCTGAGTCTAGTGGTTCTAGTGTGATTTTGGTCTGGTGCTAGTCTGATTCTAGTCTGGTTCTCCTGGTTCTACTGATTCTAGTCTGATTCTAGTGGTTCTAGTCTGGTTCTAGTGGTTCTAGTCTGGTTCTACTGGTTCTAGTCTGATTCTAGTGGTTCTAGTCTGGTTCTCGTCTGATACTAATGGTTCTAGTTTGGTTCTACTGGTTCTAGTCTGATTCTAATAGTTCTAGTAGTTCTAGTTTGATTCTAGTGGTTCTAGTCTGGTTCTCGTCTGATACTAGTGGTTCTAGTCTGGTTCTAGCCTGGTTCTAGCCTGATTCTAATCTGGTTCTACTGGTGCTAGTCTGGTTCTACTGATTCTAGTCTGATTCTAGTGGTTCTAGTCTGGTTCTCGTGTCTTATTTTAGCTGTTTTAATTTTCTCCTGTCATCATTTTATGACCAGTGCACATGATTTTCTGATTTTATTTTTATTTCTAGAACATCTTTCTGTCTCATCTTTTCATTTCTAATAAATGTTCTAAACAGAACCAGATTTATTTCATCTGCGGGTCATTTTGTTTTTTGTTTATATTTATAGATTCATTTTTATTATTATTTTATTTATTAATTACTTTTAGTTTTCTGTGTTCTAGATCTTTTTTCCTTTGAATGTTTGTGACGTTTGGACTCTCAGGTGTGTCTGTCTCTACCTGTAGGCCCTCGGTTCCCATGGTAACAGCGCGGTGGAGGTGGACCGGGACACGGCTGAGCGGATGGGGCGTATCCAGGCCAGTTACCGTGGTAACCGGGAGGCGGTGCTGGGAGAGCTGCTGCGACGTGTCTGCGACATCCAGCCCGAGTTCCACGCCAACTACCGTGTGGCCGGCTGAGGGGTGGGGCCACTGAGCGGTGTGGGCGGGGTCAGGTTATGAGGGGCGGGGCTAGCTGAGCAGAAAGGATGCTAGCAGCGTTAGCAGGGTTAGCTGAAGGTTCTAAGAGGGTTCTGGCCCGCTTCCTGTCGGTGTTACCATTTATTTATAGATCACACATTAACCTCCTGCTCATTGGTTGGAGGCTTCCCCACCTGTCAGCCAATCAGAGCTCAGTTTAAAGTCAGACTAGGACAGCCAGCACTCAGCTGCTGGCTATCGTGGCTCTTTGATCTCAGATCTGATTGGTTGGACAAAATATAAAGGCTTTTATTGTGAAACTCTTGTGCATTCCTACAGTGCTGTTTTCTGTTAGTGCTCATGTGACTTCCTGTTGTTGTCTGTGATGAAACATTAAAGTCAATGTTGATTGGATGCAACTGTGTGCTGCTGCTCTGTTTGGCTGATCAAACTGTGACATCATAGCTGCTCTGTGACGTCAGAAGGTCACTTCACCTGGAGAGTGGACCAACCAGATGACAGCAGGTAAAAGTCCTCATTCCAGCAACTTCAGGCTGAACTCAGAAACAAACTGATTTATTCAAAGGTTTTCTGATCGATCTGTGAGGTTATACACAGTCTAATTTTATTTATATACATATATACATATACATATACATATATATATATATATATATATATATATATATATATATATATATATATATATATATATAAAAAATATATATATATATATATATATGTTGCTGCTCAGAATAAATCAGGTTCCTCTCAAACTATTGACATAAAGAGAAAATACTGATAAGAAGACAAAAACGAGAATAGATCAGAATAGAACAGAATAGAGGACGACAGCTTTAACTAGTGATCTGTCAGACATTCACTCGTTATTTGAACCGTTCTCAGCAGAAACATTAATCAGTGTTAACAGAACCTGGAGAAGAAACCTGCACATCAGAAAAAATTTAATCCTGCATCAAACAACTAAAATGAGAAGTTTGCTGTATCCTGCTGTGGCTGAATGAACTCCTCTGTTCAAGGTTTCATTTCAAGGTTCTCTGTTGGAGTCTGTAGAACTTTTGCTCCATGTCTGGAGTCTTTGGGTTACAGTGAGAAGAAGTTTCCTTGTTGCTGCTGTTGGGATGGTGACCCTGTTTCACCGCCAGGACTTCAATAAAGTGGACAGTTAGAAGTGAAAGAGCTTCAGCTGCTCAGAGCAGCGGCTCAGGTTCCTCCTCTAATTATCCAATCAGCAGGCGGCTCCAGGTGTTCAGCAGCTTTATCATCCTCAGGTGAGGCGGCAGTCTGCAGCAGCTTCCAGCCGCTCTTCGGTGCTTCCCGGCGGGCAGAGAGCAGCGCAGTGGACCGGAGCATGTCGGCGGCTCCCGGGCTGACGATGGCCTGGGTTTGGCCCGCTTTGGTGCTTCTAGCCCGGCTCACCACGGCAGAGGAACCGCGTCGGGACGCATACGGAGCTTTGGCCGGCTCCGAGGCGCTGATCTCGGACTCTGAGCCGCCGATGGAGACCCGCAGCGGGGGAGGCTTCCTGCCGGTGCTGGTGTGGAAGTTTGTGAAAGGTAAAAATGCTGCTGCTTGAGGTGAGCTCAGGTAAGAGAGGGCGTGATAAACAGCAGGTGTAAGTGAGCAGAGAGCAGAGCTTGGAGGGAAATGTGGCCACATGTTGAAAGTGTAAAAAGTGAACATTTGTGTTGCAGATGCTGCAGATGCATCAGATTTGGGCCGACCGCAGTTTCTCTGCAGCGACACGTCACTCTCTGTTCGCTTGTCGCTCATCCGACACTCTGACCTGCATCTGCAAGGTGAGTCTGATTGATCCACCTGCTGCTGCTGCACCGCCTCACTCCACAGAGGCTCTGGAAGCTTTCTGCTTCATCTCAGTGTTCAGCCTCTGATGCTCTTTGTGGTCCCCATGATGCCTCACCTGCAGACAGGTAACAGGGAGGGTAAAAAGGAAGTGAGGGGAGCTGCTCCCTCTGCTGACTGAACTGCATGATTACAAGGTAGAAGTTGAGCCTGATTCAGATCAAACTTCAGCTTCAGACATGATCTGGATGGGTCAGGTTGGCATCATGTTGCTGACTGCATCATCTTAATATTGACTGAGCCCAAATTTGACTTCAGGGTTTAAATGTGTTCAAATACACAACTGTAGCTGAAATAAAAGTTAATCAGACTAAAGTGTTGATTGGATGAATTTCTTAAAAGCTACTTTATCAAGAAAATGAAGTCAAGAACCCTTTGATTCCTGTTTCAATGAGATAATAGTAGTTGGAAGATGTGAACTGTGAGGAATCAGCTTCAGGTTGTTTCTGCTAAAAATGCAGTAAATAAAATGGCTTTGTTTGAGAGAAGGAACTAATTCCCTGAACTCAGTGTAGTTTGTTGGTTGAACATAATTTCATTAGAAGTTTTGGTAGCTCCAGGATAAAGGCAGCTGTTGGGTTGATGCTTCTTGGTGAGTCTAAACATATTTTAAGAGCACTGAAGCCTGGTGCAGCTCCGTCAGTGGATCCACCTGTTACCTTTGTCAGACAGACTCACCTGGAAAGTCTCCGTCTGAGATCATGTGACTTCTAACCTGTTGGTTCTGATGGTGTCTCTGCAGATGGGAAGAGGTTGGCGTGGCTGCAGCAGGGATGTGATGGTTCTATTGGGACCGTGGGGCCGTGGCTGCTGCTGAAGCTGCCTTACACCAGCTGCCATGTGACATCACAGGTAAATCTCTGGGTGCTGAGTTTGTCACCGAGTTTCTACTCAGTGGAACAAGACTGGAGACCAAAGGCACCAGAAACGGTGGAACTCCTGGATGTTCTCCAGCTAATGACAAACTGTTGCCTGGTGACAACTTGGTCTGTTCCACAGGTTTCAAATGGAACGTGGTTCCACCAGTTGAAGCTGCGTTACTTCGACCACCTGCTGCGGGAGAACATGACGGCTGTGGTCGCCTGTGAGGATCCTGCAACGTGGACCCTGCCGGCGGTGAGCTGCAGGAGCACAGAAGTGGCTGTGAAACTGCCTCAGGGAAGCAGACTGCAGAAGGTGAAGGCTCTGGGGAAAGATGTGGTGGTTGGGAGGGTGCAGACCACCACTACTCCAGAGCCAGTGTTGGTGCAGATCTCTACACCGGCAGACAAGGTAAGGATGGAGTGATCCACCATCCAGTTTGTCATAGTTGGGTGGAGAACTAATGGCTGAATGTTGTGCAGGACTCCATGTTTGAAGTGATCTATTTGGACTCGGCTGGGGAGATGTCCACGATGCTGGTGGCTTGTTTCAGTGCAGCCAGAGGAGATGGGCGGGATCGTCGGCGCAGAGCTCTGCAACACCAGAACCAGTGGGACTGGGGGGTGAATCCTCACAGTTCGTTCAGTGTAGAACCCACACAGGGGACTGAGGAGGCTGAAATGATGGGAACTGTGGAACCTCCATGTGAGGACGATGGCTTGGCAGCTGTAACAGTGGCAACTGCAATTACACAAGTGGCATATGACTACACTAAATATCTTGACGTTTTGAATAACCAGTTTTCTGATCTATCCGACAGCCAATATTTTGATGCATTAACTCATGGAGATGAGAGTGTAGTAGTACCCACCGACGAACCTTGTGATGATGAAACAGCCACCCTGTGTGATCAAGCAGTCACTGCATGTCAGACTACCATGCCCACCACAAAAAGCTTTGTCTCCACAGTGACACCTTGTGATGAGCTGACCACAACATTGATGTTGACGAAACCCACAATGAAACTGTCGAGGCCCCCCACGAGGCCCCCCACGAGGCGCCAAAAGCCGCCGAGGCCCCCCACGAGGCGCCAAAAGCCGCCGAGGCCCCCCACGAGGCGCCAAAAGCCGCCGAGGCGCCCCACGAGGCGCCAAAAGCCGCCGAGGCGCCCCACGAGGCGCCCAAAGCCGCCGAGGCGCCCCACGAGGCGCCCAAAGCCGCCGAGGCGCCCCACGAGGCGCCAAAAGCCGCCGAGGCGCCCCACGAGGCGCCAAAAGCCGCCGAGGCGCCAAAAGCCGCCGAGGCGCCCCACGAGGCGCCAAAAGCCGCCGAGGCGCCCCACAAGGCACCCCACGAGGCGCCAAAAGCCGCCGAGGCGCCCCACGAGGCCCCCGACGAGGCCCCAAAAACCACCGAGGCGGCCATTCAGGCCCGGCAGCAGGCGGCCATTCAGGCCCGGCAGCAGGCGGCCATTCAGGCCCGGCAGCAGGCGGCCATTCAGGCCCGGCAGCAGGCGGCCATTCAGGCCCGGCAGCAGGCCCGGCAGCAGGCGGCCATTCAGGCCCGGCAGCAGGCCCGGCAGCAGGCGGCCATTCAGGCCCGGCAGCAGGCGGCCATTCAGGCCCGGCAGCAGGCCCGGCAGCAGGCGGCCATTCAGGCCCGGCAGCAGGCCCGGCAGCAGGCGGCCATTCAGGCCCGGCAGCAGGCGGCCATTCAGGCCCGGCAGCAGGCCCGGCAGCAGGCGGCCATTCAGGCCCGGCAGCAGGCGGCCATTCAGGCCCGGCAGGAGGCGCCAATTCAGGCGTGGCAGCAGGCCCGGCAGGAGGCGCCCATTCAGGCGTGGCACCAGGCGGCCCAGGCCCACCAGGCCTCGGCCCCCCAAGCCCACACGGCACCCCCGGCCCACCACGCCCCCTGGCCCCCAGCCCACCAGGCCCACCACACCCCCTGGGCCCCGGCCCACCAGGTGGCCCCGGCCCACCAAGCGCCCCCGGCCCACCAGGCGCCCCAGGCCCCGGCCCACCAAGCGCCCCAGGCCAACAAAGCAGCCCCAGCCCACCAGGCACCCCAGGCCCACCAAGCGGCCCCAGCCCACCAAGCGCCCCAGGCCTACCAAGCGGCCCCGGCCCACGAGACGTCCCATGCCCCGGCCCACCAGGCGTCCCAGGCCCCGGCCCACCAAGCGCCCTAGGCCCACCAAGCGCCCTAGGCCCACCAGGTGGCCCCGGCCCACCAGGCATCAAAGGCCCGGTCCCACCAAGCGGCCCCGGCCCACCAGGCATCCAAGGCCCGGTCCCACCAAGCGGCCCCGGCCCACCAGGCATCCAAGGCCCCGTCCCACCAAGCGACCACGGCCCACCAAGCGACCCAGGCCCCGGCCCACCAAGCGGCCCCGGCCCACCAGGCACCCCAGGCCCCGGCCCACCAAGCGCCCCAGGCCCACCAGGCATCCCCGGCCCACCAGGCATCCCAGACCCCGGCCCACCAAGCGCCCCAGGCCCACTAGGCATCCCAGGCCCACCAGGCATCCCCGGCCCACCAAGCGCCCCAGGCCCACCAAGTGGCCCCGGCCCACCAGGCATCCCAAGCCCCGGCCCACAAAGCGCCCCAGGCCCACCAAGCACACCAGGCCCACCAGGCATCCCAGGCCCCGGCCCACCAGGCGGCCCAGGCCCACCAAGAGGCCCCGGCCCACCAAGCAGCCCCGGCCCACCAGGCATCCCAGGCCCCGTCCCACCAAGCGGCCCCGGCCCACCAGGCGCCCCAGGCCCACCAGGCATCCTAGACCCCGTCCCACCAAGCAGCCCCGGCCCACCAGGCGCCCAAGGCCCACCAGGCATCCCAGGCCCCGGCCCACGAAGCAGCCCCGGCCCACCAAGCGCCCCCGGCCCATAAAGCATCCCCGCCCCCGGCCCACCAGGCATCCCAGGCCCCGGCCCACCAGGTGGCCCCGGCCCACCAGGCATCCAAGGCCCCGTCCCACCAAGCGGCCCCGTCCCACCAAGCGCCCTAGGCCCACCAAGCGGCCGCGGCCCACCAGGAATCCCAGGCCTCAGCCCACCAAGCGCCCTAGGCCCACCAAGCGCCGCAGGCCCACCAAGCGGCCCCGGCCCACCAAGCGGCCCTGGCCCACCAGGCATCCCAGGCCCCGGCCCACCAAGCGCCCCCGGCCCACAAAGCGCCCCCGGCCCACAAAGCATCCCCGCCCCAGGCCCACCAAGCGCCCCCGGCCCACCAGGCATCCCAGGCCCCGACCCACCAGGTTGCCCCGGCCCACCAGGCATCCAAGGCCCCGTCCCACCAAGCGCCCCAGGCCCACTAAGCGGCCCCGTCCCACCAAGCGCCCCAGGCCCACCAAGCGGCCCCGGCCCACCAGGTGGCCCCGGCCCACCAGGCATCCAAGGCCCCGGCCCACCAAGCGCCCCAGGCCCACCAGGCGCCCCAGGCCCACCAAGAGGCCCAGGCCCCGGCCCACCAAGCACCCCAGGCCCACCAAGCGGCCCCGGCCCACCAAGCACCCCAGGCCCACCAAGAGGCCCTGGCCCACAAGGCATCCCAGGCCCTGGCCCACCAAGCGCCCCAGGCCCACCAAGAGGCCCAGGCCCCGTCCCACCAAGCGCCCCAGGCCCACCAAGCGGCCCCGGCCCACCAAGCACCCCAGGCCCACCAAGCGGCCCCGGCCCACAAGGCATCCCAGGCCCTGGCCCACCAAGCGCCCCAGGCCCACCAAGCGCCCCCGGCCCACAAAGCATCCCAGCCCCCGGCCCACCAAGCGGCCCCGGCCCACCAGGCATCCCAGGCCCCGGCCCACCAGGCATCCCAGGCCCCGGCCCACCAGGCATCCCAGGCCCCGGCCCACCAGGTGGCCCCGGCCCACCAAGCGGCCCCGGCCCACCAAGCGGCCCCGGCCCACCAAGCGGCCCCGGCCCACCAAGCGGCCCCGGCCCACCAAGCGGCCCCGGCCCACCAAGCGGCCCCGGCCCACCAGGCATCCCAGGCCCCGGCCCACCAAGCGCCCTAGGCCCACCAAGCGGCCGCGGCCCACCAGGAATCCCAGGCCTCAGCCCACCAAGCGCCCTAGGCCCACCAAGCGCCGCAGGCCCACCAAGCGGCCCCGGCCCACCAAGCGGCCCTGGCCCACCAGGCATCCCAGGCCCACCAAGCGCCCCCGGCCCACCAAGCGCCCCCGGCCCACAAAGCGCCCCCGGCCCACAAAGCATCCCCGCCCCAGGCCCACCAAGCGCCCCCGGCCCACCAGGCATCCAAGGCCCCGGCCCACCAAGCGCCCCAGGCCCACCAGGCGCCCCAGGCCCACCAAGAGGCCCAGGCCCCGGCCCACCAAGCGCCCCAGGCCCACCAAGCGGCCCCGGCCCACCAAGCACCCCAGGCCCACCAAGAGGCCCTGGCCCACAAGGCATCCCAGGCCCTGGCCCACCAAGCGCCCCAGGCCCACCAAGAGGCCCAGGCCCCGTCCCACCAAGCGGCCCCGGCCCACCAAGCACCCCAAGCCCACCAAGCGGCCCCGGCCCACAAGGCATCCCAGGCCCTGGCCCACCAAGCGCCCCAGGCCCACCAAGCGCCCCCGGCCCACAAAGCATCCCAGCCCCCGGCCCACCAAGCGGCCCCGGCCCACCAGGCATCCCAGGCCCCGGCCCACCAGGTGGCCCCGGCCCACCAAGCGGCCCCGGCCCACCAAGCGGCCCCGGCCCACCAGGCATCCCAGGCCCCGGCCCACCAAGCGCCCTCGGCCCACCAAGCGGCCCCGGCCCACCAGGAATCCCAGGCCTCGGCCCACCAAGCGCCCCCGGCCCACCAAGCGGCCCCGGCCCACCAGGCATCCCAGGCCCCGGCCCACCAAGCGCCCTAGGCCCACCAAGCGGCCCCGGCCCACCAGGAATCCCAGGCCTCGGCCCACCAAACGCCCCAGGCCCACCAAGCGTCCTCGGCCCACCAAGCGGCCCCGGCCCACCGAGCGCCCCAGGCCCACCAAGCGCCCCCGGCCCACCAGGCATCCCCGGCCCACCAAGCGGCCCCGGCCCACCAGGCATCCCAGGCCCCGGCCCACCAGGCATCCCAGGCCCCGGCCCACCAAGCGCCCCAGGCCCACCAGGCGGCCCCGGCCCACCAGGCGCCCCAGGCCCACCAAGCGGCCCCGGCCCACCAGGCATCCCAGGCCCCGGCCCCCCAGGCGCCCCAGGCCCACCAAGAGGCCCAGGCCCACCAAGCGGCCCCGGCCCACCAAGCACCCCAGGCCCACCAAGAGGCCCCGGCCCACAAGGCATCCCAGGCCCTGGCCCACCAAGCGCCCCAGGCCCACCAAGCGACCCCGGCCCACCAGGCATCCCAGGCCCCGGCCCACCAGGCGCCCCAGGCCCACCAAGAGGCCCAGGCCCCGTCCCACCAAGCACCCCAGGCCCACCAAGCGGCCCCGGCCCACAAGGCATCCCAGGCCCTGGCCCACCAAGCGCCCCAGGCCCACCAAGCGCCCCCGGCCCACAAAGCATCCCAGCCCCAGGCCCACCAAGCGGCCCCGGCCCACAAGGCATCCCAGGCCCTGGCCCACCAAGCGCCCCAGGCCCACAAAGCATCCCAGCCCCAGGCCCACCAAGCACCCCAGGCCCACCAAGCGGCCCCGGCCCACCAGGCATCCCAGGCCCACCAGGCATCCCAGGCCCCAGCCCACCAAGCGCCCCAGGCCCACCAAGCGGCCCCGGCCCACCGGGCATCCCAGGCCCCGGCCCACCAAGCGCCCTAGGCCCACCAAGCGGCCCCGGCCCACCAGGAATCCCAGGCCTCGGCCCACCAAGCGCCCCAGGCCCACCAAGCGGCCCCGGCCCACCAGGCATCCCAGACCCCGGCCCACCAAGCGCCCCCGGCCCACCAAGCGGCCCCGGCCCACCAGGCATCCCAGGCCCCGGCCCACCAAGCGCCCCAGGCCCACCAAGCAGCCCCGGCCCACCAGGCATCCCAGGCCCACCAAGCGGCCCAGGCCCACCAAGCGGCCCCGGCCCACCAGGCATCCCAGGCCCCGGCCCACCAAGCGCCCCAGGCCCACCAAGCGGCCCCGGCCTACCAAGCCCCCCAGGCCCACCAGGCATCCCAGGCCTCAGCCCACCAAGCGCCCCAGGCCCACCAAGCGGCCCCGGCCCACCAGGCATCCCAGGCCTCGGCCCACCAAGCGCCCCAGGCCCACCAAGCGGCCCCGGCCCACCAGGCATCCCAGACCCCGGCCCACCAGGCACCCCAGGCCCACCAAGCGGCCCCGGCCCACCAGGCATCCCAGGCCCCGGCCCACCAAGCGCCCCAGGCCCACCAAGCGGCTCTGGCCCACCAAGCGCCCCAGGCCCACCAAGCATCCCAGGCCCACCAAGCGGCCCCGGCCCACCAGGCATCCCAGGCCTCGGCCCACCAAGCGTCCTCGGCCCACCAAGCGTCCTCGGCCCACCAAGCGCCCCAGGCCCACCAAGCGGCCCCGGCCCACCAGGCATCCCAGACCCTGGCCCACCAAGCATCCCCGGCCCACCAGGCATCCCAGGCCCACCAGGCATCCCAGGCCCCAGCCCACCAAGCGCCCCAGGCCCACCAAGCGGCCCCGGCCCACCGGGCATCCCAGGCCCCGGCCCACCAAGCGCCCTAGGCCCACCAAGCGGCCCCGGCCCACCAGGAATCCCAGGCCTCGGCCCACCAAGCGCCCCAGGCCCACCAAGCGGCCCCGGCCCACCAGGCATCCCAGACCCCGGCCCACCAAGCGCCCCCGGCCCACCAAGCGGCCCCGGCCCACCAGGCATCCCAGGCCCCGGCCCACCAAGCGCCCCAGGCCCACCAAGCAGCCCCGGCCCACCAGGCATCCCAGGCCCACCAAGCGCCCCAGGCCCACCAAGCGCCCCAGGCCCACCAAGCGGCCCAGGCCCACCAAGCGGCCCCGGCCCACCAGGCATCCCAGGCCCCGGCCCACCAAGCGCCCCAGGCCCACCAAGCGGCCCCGGCCTACCAAGCCCCCCAGGCCCACCAGGCATCCCAGGCCTCAGCCCACCAAGCGCCCCAGGCCCACCAAGCGGCCCCGGCCCACCAGGCATCCCAGGCCTCGGCCCACCAAGCGCCCCAGGCCCACCAAGCGGCCCCGGCCCACCAGGCATCCCAGACCCCGGCCCACCAGGCACCCCAGGCCCACCAAGCGGCCCCGGCCCACCAGGCATCCCAGGCCCCGGCCCACCAAGCGCCCCAGGCCCACCAAGCGGCTCTGGCCCACCAAGCGCCCCAGGCCCACCAAGCATCCCAGGCCCACCAAGCGGCCCCGGCCCACCAGGCATCCCAGGCCTCGGCCCACCAAGCGTCCTCGGCCCACCAAGCGTCCTCGGCCCACCAAGCGCCCCAGGCCCACCAAGCGGCCCCGGCCCACCAGGCATCCCAGACCCTGGCCCACCAAGCATCCCCGGCCCACCAGGCATCCCAGGCCCCGGCCCACCAAGCGCCCCAGGCCCACCAAGCGGCCCCGGCCTACCAAGCGCCCCAGGCCCACCAGGCATCCCAGGCCTCAGC
The DNA here is from genome assembly GCF_022539595.1 of Amphiprion ocellaris. NCBI lineage: Eukaryota > Metazoa > Chordata > Actinopteri > Pomacentridae > Amphiprion > Amphiprion ocellaris. Next base: position 33,461,428 of record NC_072782.1, on the reverse strand, counting down.
CCACCAAGCGCCCCAGGCCCACCAAGCGGCCCCGGCCCACCAGGCATCCCAGGCCTCAGCCCACCAAGCGCCCTAGGCCCACCAAGCGGCCCCGGCCCACCAGGAATCCCAGGCCTCGGCCCACCAAACGCCCCAGGCCCACCAAGCGTCCTCGGCCCACCAAGCGGCCCCGGCCCACCAGGCATCCCAGACCCCGGCCCACCGAGCGCCCCAGGCCCACCAGGCATCCCAGGCCCACCAAGCGGCCCCGGCCCACCAAGCGGCCCCGGCCCACCAGGCATCCCAGGCCCACCAAGCGACCCAGGCCCACCAAGCGGCCCCGGCCCACCAGGCATCCGAGGCCCCGGCCCACCAAGCGCTCCAGGCCCACCAAGCGGCCCCGCCCTACCAAGCGCCCCAGGCCCACCAGGCATCCCAGGCCTCAGCCCACCAAGCGCCCCAGGCCCACCAAGCGGCCCCGGCCCACCAGGCATCCCAGGCCTCAGCCCACCAAGCGGCCCTGGCCCACCAGGCATCCCAGGCCCCGGCCCACCAAGCGGCCCTGATTCCCATGGAGAGATGTTTCCTCAATTCCTCCCATCCAACAGTTCTATCTCCTATGTCTAATTGAAATAAATTATACTTTTGCATCAAACCCAGTTTATTTATTTAGAACTGTTTTAATGCAGTAGTCAAGAGCATAACTGCAACCACAAGGGAGTTCCAGCTAAGCAGAAGTCTTATCTTTAACAGTATTTAATTATGAGCCTTTCTTTACATGATTCATTTCTGCATCTGAACATAGAGCTGATGTGCCAAAAAGTTCCTGTTTTGTCTCGTCTGTACATAGGACATTTTCCCAGAAGCTTTGTGGCTTGTCAACATGCAGTTTAGTAAATTCCAGTCTGGCGTTTTTATGATTTGTTTTCAACAATGGTGTCCTCCTTAGTTGTCTCCCATGAAGTCCACTTTGGTTCAAACAATGATGGATGGTGTGATCTGACACTGATGTAGCTTGACCTTGGAGTTGACCTTTAATGTCTTTAGAGGTTGTTCTGGGCTCTTTTGTTACAATTCCTATTATCTGTCTCTTCCATTTGTCATCAGTTTTCCTCCTGTGGCCACATCCAGGGAGGTTGGCTACAGTCCCATGGATCTTACATTTCTGAATAATATGTGCAAGTGTAGTCACAGGAACATCAAGCTGCTTGGAGATGGTCTTCTAGCCTTTACCTTTAACATGCTGGTCTATAATTTTCTTTCTAATCTCCTGAGACAACTCTCTCCTTGGCTTCCTCTGGTCCATGTTTAGTGTGATACACACCATGTCACCAAACAGCACAGTGACTACTGTAACCCTATAAATAGGCCAACTGACTGATTACAAGTTTGTAGACACCTGTGATGCTAATTAGAGGACACACCTTGATTGAACATGTCCCTATGGTCACATTATATTCAGTCTTTTCTAGGGATACCATCATTTTTGTCCAGGCCTGTTTCATGAGTTTATTTTTGAAAATAATTCTGTTAAACCACAGTTCAAAAGCATTTTTAGAATTTTTAAGAAATTTTATTTATTTTGTCAGATTCAAATTATTTCTGTGATCATTGTGGGTTTTTCTTTCAGTAACCGAGACGTACCAACAATTTTCTCCATATGTGTATCTGCCATTATTGCATTACACTCATTCTGTTTCTCCCTGTGTCCTTTCTCCGAGTGTCCCTGATCCCAGAGCTGGATGCTTCAGATCTGTGGTTGTTCTCCCACCAACTGGCCTAATCTCCATCTGTGGGATGCTGCTGCTGCTGACCTTCCTCCAGCCCACTGCTTCCAGCTGCCCATTTCCATCAATCTACTCTGCATCACCCTCACTATACTGGATATGCTCATCTACATACTGTTTGAATTTTACTACCAGCTATATATGTAGTATAATTATGCCAGAGCCATACATCATAACAGTAAACTAGGAATCAATTTACATGCTAGCTTGTACTTTGTATGTATCATCTATCTGATCATACATGTATCCGACTGTGTGTTATATGTTCTTTGTTCCCCACCCTCCTCTACCTCTTCCCCTCTACCTCTACCCCTCTATCTCTACCTCTCTACCTCTTCTGTCCCTTTCAACCTGCCTGGCCAGCAGCAGATGGTTCCCCCACAATAGAGCCGGGTTCTGCTCCAGGTTTTTTTCCCTGTTAAAAGGGTGTTTTCCTGCCACTGTCTCCTTAGGGCTGCTCTGGGGGTTCAGGCATATGGGTTCTGCAAAGCGTCTTGAGACAATTTGACTGTCATTGGCGCTATATAAATAAAATTGAATTGAATAGGAGGGAGCTGTTTTATTGAAGCAGCAACTGGAAGCCAGTGGGGTGACATGCTGTTTTTGGCTGGTTGAAAACCAATGCTGCTGCATTCTGGATCATTTGCAGAGATTTAACCAAGCATGTGGGGAGGCCTGCCAGTAAGGAGCTGCAGCAGGTGATGCATAATATTACAAGAGCCTGGACCAGGAGTTGAGCTGCATGTTCAGACAGGAAGGGTCTGATCTTCCTGACGTACAGGATGAATCAACATGACCAAGCAACAGAGGACACATGAGACTTGAAGGCTTGCTGGTCATTGATCATGACACCCAATTTTCTGGAGGACTTTGTGGGTCTGAGTTGGGTTGATTCCAGCTGGACGTTAGTTTCTTGTTGTATAGAGGGACTGGCTGGGAGGACAAGGAGCTCAGGCTGGGAGAGGCTGAGCTGAAGGTGGCGTTTTTTCATCCATGCCCAGATACCTGCAAGGCATGATGAGATCCAGGCAGAAACCATGTGGTCGTCTGGGGGGAACGACAGGAAGAGTCTGGTATCATCAGCATAAAGACAGTGTGAGGAACCATGGGAGAGGATTGTTGTGTTTATTGAGAAGAGGAGGACAGAGCACTGATCCTGGAGGAACCCCTGTAGATAGACTGAAAACATCAGACACTTCTCCCCTTCAAGATACTCTGAAGTATCTTCCTGAGATGTAGAACATGAACCAGTGAAGGGCTGGTCCTGAGATATAAGATTAGTGAGTGTGGAGAGGAGGATTTGGTGGTTAACAGATCTAACAACAATAGAGCTGAAGACTGTCCAGCAGAACTCCATGATTCTGGTACAGATAGGTGTCCAGTTTGGTGGAGTAACCCTGTTGAAAAACAGACTGATTCGGTTATACAGGTTGCTTTTACACAGAAAAGCAGAGACTTGGCTGAAGACTGTTCGCTCAAGTATTTTAGACAGGAAGGACAGGAGCGAAATTGGTCTCTATTTTTCAACCTGGGCTGGATCGAGCATAGGTTTTTTGAGTATTGGAGTGACTTCAGCTGCTTAAATGCAGCAGGGAACACACCTGGGAGTGAGGAGAATATGTTATGAGGAGGCATTGGAGGCCAAGACCTCCTCAGAAAGCTGGGTCGGTATGAGGGACCGAAGGTTGCAGTGAAATGAGACCATTTGTGGAAGAACAGGAAAGTCTTCCAGTAAGGAGACGGTGAACTGAATAAAATAGTGGTCTGACAGATGAAGTGGAGTGACACTCAGATTTGTTGTGGAGCAGTTTTGGCAACAAAAAAAATTAAGTCAAGAGCGTTTCGTGCTTTGTGTGTGGGAGAAGTGGAGCCCTGCTTGAGGTCGGATAAGTGACACAAAGTCAGTTTCATGGGACTGAGTAGCAAAAGTACGAAGATATGAAGATGTTTCCTTTGGCCATTCCTCAGCCCCCACTCCTAACAACTACACTCTGAACTTTACAAGCCAGTAATAAAGTGACCCAGGTGACCCTCGCAGCTAACTAACCAACAGCGGCCCAGCTTAGTACAGTCTTGCCCCCTCACTGCTTCAACGTCTGAATCATGAGCAAAACTCACCAAATGTTCTGTAAGAGTGAACACAAGCATCTTCTTGCACTTTCAACATCTGAGCAACTGAACAGTGTCTCTACAACAATAGGAGCATCCTTAGCGTCTGCATTCTGTGCAGCTGATGTAGCTAACATTAGATAGATAGATAGACAGATAGATAGATAGATAGATAGATAGATAGATAGATAGATAGATAGATAGATAGATAGATAGATAGATAGATAGATAGATAGATAGATAGATAGATAGATAGATAGATTAAACCTTTATTGATCCCACAGTGGGGAAATTTACAGTGTAACAGCAGCAAATAGAACAGTTAGAATAAAAAGGAGAGCAGCACACAACGCACACAGTGCATAGATAGAAATATTTTCTTCTTGTAGAAGAAAAAAATACAATATTTACAGCAAAATTCTTATGAAATTGCACAGCATCATTATGTACATTTTTATTGCACAGTTTGTAAGTGGTTGAACTGAACTACTGGGAGCTTGATTGTAAAGTCTGACTGCAGCAGGAAGGAAGGACCTGCAGTATCTCTCCTTTAGACACCGTGGGTGAAGCAGTCTGTCACTGAAGGAGCTTTCAGTGATGATACTGTTTCCTGCAGGGGGTGGGAGGTGTCCTCCATGGTAGACAACAGTTTTGTCATCATCCTCCTGTCTCCCACCACCTCCACAGGATCAAGGTTCAGCCCAGGACAGCGCTAGCTTTCTTTACCAGTTTGTTTAGTCTCTTCCTGTCTGCAGCCGTGATGCTGCTGCTCCAGCAGACCACTCCATACAGGATGGCTGATGCTACCACAGAATCACAGAAGGTCCTCAGAAGTGCTCCCTGCACCCTGAAGGACCTCAGTTTTCTGAGCAGGTGGAGTCTGCTCTGACCTTTCTTATAAAGTGCGTTGGTGTTTGTAGTACAGTCCAGTTTCTTGTTCAGGTGAACACCCAGGTACCTGTAAGAGTCCACAATCTCAATGCCGTTCCCTGGATGTTCACTGGTGTAGGAGAAGTGTGTCTGTTCCTGCTAAAGTCCACCACCAGTTCCTTGGTTTTCACCACACTGATCTGGAGGCAGTTCAGCAGGAACCAGTCCACAAAGTCCCGGTTAAGTTTTCTGTACTCCTCCTCATCTCCGTCCGTGATGAGGCAGACGATGGCTGAGTCATCAGAGAACTTCTGAAGATGGCAGTTTGTGGTGTGATGAGAGAAGTCTGCTGTGTAGAGGGTGAAAAGAAAGGGGGCAAGGACAGACCCCTGTAGACCCCCATACTGTAGACCACAGTGTTGGACACACAGTCCCCTGTAGGACCCCGTACTGCAGACCACAGTGTTGGACACACAGTCCCCTGTAGGACCCCGTACTGCAGACCACAGTGTTGGACACACAGTCCCCTGTAGGACCCCGTACTGCAGACCACAGTGTTGGACACACAGTCCCCTGTAGGACCCCGTACTGCAGACCACAGTGTGGGACAAACTGTGGCCGGTTGGTGAGGTAATCCAGCAGCCACATTGTGAGGTGAGAGTCTACTCCCGTGAAGTATCTGATCTGATATGAGTTCTGATAGTTGTTGACCATAAAGTGAACTTTTAACTAACAGGAGGTAGTAAGTACTGAGGAATGTGTTTTCGGCTCCAGAAATCCTATGTTGTGTTGACCTTGGGGTCCACTGTTAACCTATAGCTGATTTGTGATCCTTAGGAATGCACAGAAGGGGAGTCTTGTCTGAGGAGTTATCATTTTTAGTGGGGATGTAAACCAGATGCTGTAATTCTATACGTTACCAGAAGGTATAAAAACTGACCGTTGGTCTTTGTTCGAGGAGGATCATTGGGCGACATCCTTCCAGACAACTTCTGTCTGTATGATACTGTTCTTTCTTTTAATAAAGTTCTTATTAAGAAAGTCAGTGTCAACGGGCGTTTCTTCTCCACCTGCACATCAGCTGGACATCAGAGAAACAACGACACCCGTCTCCTCCAGCTTGTCCTCCAGAAGTGCAGGCTTGATGGTGTTGAAGGCACTGGAGAAATCATAAAACATGATTCTCACAGTGCTCTTCATCTTCTCCAGGTGAGAGAGACATCTGTGCAGGAGGTAAATCACTGCATCATCAACCCTGATGCTGGGCTGGTAGGAGAACTGCAGGAGGTCCAATGATGAGCTCGCAGATGACAAAGGAGCAGCCGCTCCAGGGTCTTCATCAGGTGGGATGTTAGTGCCACCGACCTGCAGTGGTTGAGGTCCTTGGGGTGCGATATCTTCGGCACCGGTACCATGCAAGACGTCTTCCACAGCTGTGGTACTCTCCCCAGCTTCAGGCTCAAGTTGAAGACATGCTCCACAATCCTGCTCAGCTGATCTGCGCAGGACTTATTTGCAGTATTCCTAACAGCTGAGATGATTAGTGACGGCAGGACAAACTGTTTGGAAACTGGCTGATATATTCAGGTCAATGAGTCACAAACTTGCAGCAGAAAAACAGTAAAAACATGAGACTCAGAGCTTTAAACGGAAGTCCCTCCTCCAGCTGTTTCCTGCAGGATCCAGTTCAACATCAAACCGACTTCCTGTAGCAGCAACACGTTCAGAACATCTCAGACTCATTAAATCATTACAAACAAGACGTAATCCAGGATTCATTTTTATTCAGATTCTTTTCAGGATTTAGTTTATTAGCGCTACAGATTAATTCTGCGTGAAAACAAAACAGAGAAAGTTAAAATTCAGCCTAAACATCTCTAACAAAATGTGTCACTGTCAATTATTTATGTCATTTCCAGCCAAAAGAAAGCTGCTGGGTTAGATAAAAATTCAGTAGAAATCACATTTTTGCAGGTTATCTGCTTTGAGATCTCTCAGTGTTTCTACAGTGAAACTTCAGACGCTGTCATCTTTCCTCCTGTTGGACAAATCTAATGTATCAGGGGTGTTTAGGACTCTGATCAATCATCTGACTGACATCTAAACTCTTTCAGACTCTTTGAATCATTTTCCACCAAGCAGCAGCATTTCTCTGCTGAGGTCTGACGTATGAAGCGGTTAGTTAACGTTACCTGGTCCACAATCACACACTGATCAAACACAATTAAAAACATCAACTCCACACTCCGTCTGTCACCACTGGAGCTTTATTCACGTCTCAGCGTGTTGTTCTGATAAAGGCAGCGTGAACATCGACAGGTAGCCGGGGGGCGGGGCTTCAGCCTCACAGCTTGGCCTTGTTCATGCGACCCATCAGTTTGTCCAGTTTGATGGCGAGTGACATGTCACCTTTGATCCGCAGCTTCCCCGACATGAAGGCCATCGTGGGCTTCAGCTTCCCTGAAACAGATCGCCGTTACCATGGAAACAACACTGAGACCATTGCTATGGTTACAGCAGTCACAGCTCAAACTCAATGACCTTTGTGCTTTCACCTCTCATGGTTGCCACGTCGATGGCTCACCTGAAAACATCTTGCTGAAGTCACTGGAGTCCATCGTCATGACGACGTCGGGTTTGATGGGCGGCTGCCCCTGCCCCGCGCTGCCTGAGCCGCTCTTCAAATCCAGGAACCAAACGCCGCTGTGTTCACCTTATATGGGCGTAAACAGGATCATTTTACACACCAGACACCTTTATAAGGACATAAAGAAGCCCACAATGGACCATGATGCACCCACAGGACGTCCTTATATGGCCTTAGATGTCCTATTAGAGACACGTCCAACAGACAGGATCGTATTGCACCCACAGGACGTCCATATATGGGTATAAACAGGTTCGTATTAATGACACGCCCACTGGACATCCTTATATGGACATATTGTTGTCTTCTTAACAGCTGTTACCTGACAGGTCAAACTGATAGATGGCCTGTGTTGCCTTGACAACGTCTTCGTTGATGACTCCTTTGATGGTGTCAAATGTGCTTTCTATTGGTCCACCGGAGGCAGGCGTGGCCGAGGATGATGGTGGTTTAAAGGCCGGTGTTGCCCCTAGCAACCAGGAGAAAGACAGGTGAGGACACCAGGGGGCACTGGTATTTTTAGTACTATCACCTGCATGTGTAGTAGTGTTTAGAAAGCGGTTTTTGATGAAGTATTTCTGGTAGCGGTTTTTGTGTTAATATTTGTAGTGTCGTCATCAGCAGTCTTTGTAGTAGTATTTACAGTACTATCATCTGCTTTTGTGGTAGTATTTGTAGTACTATCAGCTGCATGTGTAGTAGTATTTCTAAAGTTGTTTTTGTGATAGTATTTGCAGTGCTAATAACAGTTTTTTGTGGGAGTACTTCTAGTACCATCAGCCATTCTTGTGGAAGTATTTGTAATACTATCAGCTGCTTCTGTGGTAGTATTTGTAGTCCTACCTGCTGTGTGTATAGTAGTATTTATAGTACCAAGAGCTGTACGTGTAGTAGTCCAGTGGATTTGTACCGAAGCTCCGATTCCCTGACTTGGAAACAGATTGGATGAGAAAGCTGGTTGGAGCTAGCATAGCATCACTCGTTGGTTTTACTTTTTAACTACGTACTGGTTGACATCTAGGATTTTTGGAGCAAGTAAAAGAGGGCGGAGCCAGACAGCAGTGATTGGTCAGACTGTCTGAGAGCCTGTGATGCTTTATATACAATTCATTGTTGATTTATTTTCAGATTGGACACCTGATCTCTGGGCTTCAGCAGGAAAACGAAGCTTCTGTTGTGTTTTTGGGGTCGATGGAGCTTTGAGGAACGTGTCGGATGTAGTGCTACTGCAGGTTTTTAACACTTCCAGGTAGGTTCCAATGTCCATTTTTCTGATCCAGTCTGTGGATGACTGAGAATCTACACAGTAGCAGTATTTGTAGTACTATCAGCTGTATGTGTACTAGGAACTGTGTGAAGTAACATTTGTAGTATTTACCGTGTTGCTCCATCTGCTGAGCCAGCAACTCTGGTGCTTCATCCAAGAAGAAGTCCGGCAGCAGTGGGTGACCTGTCAACCAATAACAGAACACCATGAGTACCACACCATGGTCAGCCATGCTAGGTTAGCATTAGCTCAGTTAGCATGCAGTCACCTGGTTGGATGGCATACTGATCGAAGTCTCTGACTCCCTGCTGTTTGAGGACGTCCTCGTCCACCAGGAAGTGACCTGTGTAGTCTTTTGGCTGGGACAGGATGACATAGGCGGCGTCCGCAATGATGTCAGCTGTACGACACTGTTTCCCAATGTCTGACCCACCCAACATGTCCATGGCCGCCGTCTGGATCGCTATAGCAACAGGACACAGGGAGAGCAGGGTTAGCATCACGTTAGCCTCATGGTAGCATCACATTGTCTCATGGTAGCGTCACGTTAGCCTAATGGTAGCGTCACGTTAGCCTAATGGTAGCATGAGGTTAATGTTTTTAAAGACCACCTGTGCATATCGCTTAGATCTGGAGCTCGTCAACTCCTACTCCTCTCTTCCATTCCTCACATCAATATTCTAAAGGCTAAAATCAAATCCAGATTGGGGTTCCTCTACCGCAATAAGGCCTCCCTACTGGTGGGTTGGTCCTCCCTTTACCCCAGGAGACTCCAGCACTGGCTTCTCCTCTTCTACCAGACCCTATCAGAGAAGACCTCAGTACCTCTCCAACCTCCTCCACCCTCCATAATAACAACCACCTGAGGTCCAGTGATCTCATAACACTCTCTATCACAAAGGTTCACACTGTCTTTGGCTGGAATTTTCAATTCAATTTTATTTATATAGCGCCAATTACAGTCAAATTGTCTCGAGACGCTTTACAGAACCCATATGCCTGAACCCCAGAGCAAGCCAAAAGGCGACAGTGGCAAGGAAAACACCCTTTTAACAGGGAAAAAAAAACTCGAGCAGAACCCGGCTCTAATGTGGGGGGACCCATCTGCCTGCTGGCCGGGTGGGTTGAGAGGGACAGAAGAGGTAGAAAGGTAGAGATAGAGGGGTAGAGGTAGAGATAGAGGGATACAGATAGAGGGGTAGAGATAGAGAGGTGGGGGGGTGGGACACAAGGACCATAAAACACAGCCACACATCTGAAGCATCCAGCATCCAGCTCTGGGACCAGGGACACTCGGAGAAAGGACACAGAAAGAAACAGAGTGAATGTAATGCAATAATGGTATATATAGTAAATACATAGGTAGTTAGAGAAGGGCTCAGTGCATCAAGAGAGGTTCCCCAGCAGCCTAGGCCTATAGCAGCATAACTAGGGGCAAACTAAAGGGACGTCAAGAGGGGAAGTCAGGTTTGCAAATGAAAACACCAGCTCACCCCGTCAGGGTCCCCCAGTCAGCCCTAACTATAAGCTTTGTCAAAAAGGAAGGTTTTAAGCCTAGTCTTAAAAATAGAGAGGGTGTCCACCTCCAGAACCCAAAGTGGGAGCTGGTTCCACAGGAGAGGTGCCTGAACTGAATTCCTTTCGCTTTGCTGCAGCAATCGATTGGAATTCCCTCCAAAAATCTCTGAAACTGTCGTCTCTTCCATCTCCTTACATCTTTAAATAGAAGCTGCAGCAGACCCTAGCTGACTGCTGACATGTTGACTGTTTTCTCTGAACTGCTAGCATTAATTTAGGCTGTTTTTAATCTGTTTTGTATATGTGTTGTTTATTTGTTCTCTTTCTTCCTGCTGGGGCCTCTTGCCAGGTCATCATTGTAAATGAGAAATTGTTCTCAACTGAGCTTACCTGGTAAAATTTAAAAAAAGAAAAGCACGCTGGTGCAATGAGGAGTCTGTTAGCATGCTAACAAGTAGCCACTGACCGGTTTTGGGCCAGAGGGCGTTGACAGCAATCTGACCTCTGAACTCCTCAGCCATTCCCAGGACGCACATGGACATGCCATACTTAGCCATGGTGTACGCTATAAAACAAAACAGACATGTCATTGCTGCACAGGTGCATGATGGGACACCGGATGGCCTGGTTGCTCTGGCTACCTGTGTGGTTCTTGAACCAGACGGGGTTGAGGTTGAGTGGAGGCGACAGGTTCAGGATGTGAGGACTGCGGCTCTTCAGCAGGTGAGGGATGACCAGCTTGGACCTGAGCACAAGAGGGGCTACATGTATGACTGTACGTTACTCTACACACACATGCATGTACAGGGGGTCCCTGGCTTACGTTGTAGTTCCATTAAATCAATTTTCACGGTAAGTCGGAACTCCGGTGAAGATGTAAACAAAGCTGTTATGTGCATCATGATATCGATCCTCTTTGTGGTCTTCATGGACAGGATCTCAAGGATCAGCTGGGGTGAGGAGGGTGTCTGGTTTGGGGACCTTAGGATCTCTGCTTTTTGCAGATGATGTGGTTCTGTTGGTTCCTCAGACCTTCAGCAGCACTGGAGCGGTTTGCAGCTGATTGTCAAGCAGCGGGATGTGGATCAGAACCTCCAAGTCCGAGACCATGGTTCTCTGATGGAAACCAGTTCATCTTGTTCATGAGTGATGGGAAAATGGAGCTAGAGATGGACAGGAGGATTGGTGCAGCGTCAGCAGTAATGAAGGTGTTGTACCAAATAGGGCTGCCACGATTAGTCGACTAATCACGATTATGTCGACTATTAAAATCGTCAACAACTAACTTAATAATCGACGCGTCGGTTTTTTTTTTTTTTTTTTTTTTTAAATCTTTGTTTTTCTCTCAAAACTGCTGCGGCACCTTCCACTGCTGCGTCTGCCTTTCTGTCCTTGACACACATGCGCAGTAGTGGTAATCGGGGTCAGCCGTGATGCCACCGGAAGTTATACCAGACGGGCTCTGGTATCATGGCTACCCGGCAGCCACGGAGCTCAAAAGTGTGGGAGCATTTTAAGAAAAAAGAGAAAAGTGTGCAAAAGTGTGGAATGACCTGCTTCATCTACTGCCTCCATGACCTGATCCCGGATAAGAGGAAGAACATAGATGGATGGATGGATGGATGGATGGATGGATGAATGGATGGATGGATGGATGGACGAATAGATGGATGAATGGATGGATGGATGAATGATGGATGGATGGGGATGAATGATGGATGGATGAGGATGGATGGAGGGACGGACGGATGGATGGATGAATGATGGATGGATGAGGGATGGACGACGGACGGATGATGGATGGATAGATAGATGGATGGATGGATAGATGGATGGATGGATAGATGGACGGATAGATGGATATCGATCGGTATAGATATTTGTACAACTACAGTAACAACAAACAGTCATAAACTCACACTGAAACACAACTCAGTAGGAAAATACTGGTGAAAATGTAAACTGTGAGTCTGACTTACGCTGGGATCCAGAATAAAGTTAGAATGTAGAATAATCCAATGTGGAGGTTAATGGAAACAAACCCGTCTGATAGCGTTGCCTGATGACTGTTCATACAGCATTCATCTGCTCAGCTCACCAGCTTGTTCCACTGAACCAGTTCCGACGTAACAACAAAACGTAAACTGAGGACCTCCTGTACTGTTTTATATGTATGGTGACATGTATGTATGGAGACACGTGTGTTCAGCGTCATACGTCAGGTATGTTCCTCTCAGGTTGATTCCCAGCATCAAGTCCACCTTCTTCATCGGCGTCGAAAGAGTTCCCGTCAGACTAATGGCGCTGGCGTTGTTCACCAGGATGTCGATACCTGCCAATCAGACAGAAGAACTGTGATGATGTCACTCTGCTGTCATCAGTCTGAACAGGAAGAGAAAAGTTTAATCTCTGCTTTACCTCCAAACGTGTCGACGGCTTTCTGAACCGCTTCTCCAATCTGCTGCTCGTCTCTGATGTCGACAACACACGGCAACGCTCTGCCGCCCGCCGCCTCCACTGCAACACACAACATACATCACAACACACACAGACACACAACACACAGATACACACACACACCATCACAGAAATGTATGTTAGCAGTTAGCCTGTTAGCTGCTCACCCTCCTGAGCCGCGGTGTAGATGGTTCCTGGTAGTTTGGGGTGGGGTTCAGCGGTCTTGGCAGCGATCACAACATTGGCTCCATCCCTGGCGGCTTTCAGAGCGATGGCTTTACCAATGCCTCGACTCGCCCCGGTGATGAAGAGCGTGAGGCCGGCGAGTTTCCTGAAACATGCCAAAACAGTTAGCTGACATGCTAACAGCTGTTGTCACTGCTGAGCTCTAAATGACATGATTAAACGGAAAAATAAACGCAGACAGAAAATGAACATTATCTGCAGCCCTCTGACAATTCTCAAAAAGAAACGTGACAAGCCATTTTCAGGGTTGAATATCTCCAGAAAGAAAACCTGAATAGATTCCTGCAGATCCAAAATCAGCCTGATTAGCTGATAGATTTCTACATGAGTCAACATGAAGCAGCTTGTAACTCTGCACATCTCACTCCAACATCTAGACCTCTATGAACTCCAACATCTAGACCTCTGTGAACATCTAGACCTCCGTGAACATCTAGACCTCCGTGAACATCTAGACCTCCGTGAACACCAACATCTAGACAAAAATAAGACAAAAAATACAAGTAAAACAAGAAGGAAACATAAAACGAACAAAACATGAGACAAACTCAAACTGTCAAGCTGAATATAAACTTGCTTATTTATATAAAATGTAGATTTTTCTGCCAGTGTTGTAATATACAGTACTACCACGCTTTGAGTTCTGATGGAGTGAAGGCAAAAACACAGCACAACAACTTTAACAAACAGTTTATTTAGAATTGTCTTGAGTCTTCCAGAAGCAGGTTAACGGTTCAGTTCGGACCAAATAAGATCTGTTTTCTTCACTAGAACCACCACGTCTTCTTCAGTGTGTTCCGTTTAACTGGACTGTCCGGGTTCTGTGTGTGCTACGGGACAAAGCTGCCACCGAACTCCGCGTAAATAACGTACAACTTTCAGACGTGTCGCTCAGACGTCTCAGGACAGACAGAAGAGAACAGCTGTGCCTGTTTTCTAAACGCGAAGCTTCAGTTGCCAAGTTCGGCTGCAGTAAAATCTCCGCCTGAAGCTGTCGGAGTCGTTAAAACCTCAATTTTCATGGATCTGCTCCTGAGTTCGGACCGACCGCTCGGACTTTATGAGGCGACTGATTCAAACGGAGTTCGGTGTGAAGAAGGAAGACTCACCCCGTGTTCTGCAGCATTATGGCAACTCTCAGGTGGGGAGCAGGTCACAGGTAGTGCAGCAGGTATCAGGAAATGCAGCAGGTCGTCTTCTTCTTCACCTTTCACCTACTTTCACCCCCGATACGCCAACAGGATGTCACACCGCAGCCACTTCCGGTCTGCAAGGACAGATTTCAGAGATCGATAAGATATTGAACTGATCGATTACATCTGTGATCCTCACCAATAAGCAAAGAAATAATATAATATAATATAATATAATATAATATAATATAATATAATATAATATAATATAATGTAATATAATATAATATAATTAACCAGGTAAGATAGATGAGAATTGTAATAGAATATAAGACACAAAATGACAAAAATTAGAAAAACTAGACATAAAATGACAAACACGACACACAAAATGACAAAAACGAGAAAAAAATGAGACAGAAAATGACAAAAACAAGACATGAAATTACAAAAATGAGACACAAAATGTCAAAAACGGACAAAAAATGACAAAAACGAGACATAAAATGACAGAAATGAGATAAAAATGACAAAAGCTATACATAAAATGAAAAAATGAAACACAAAATGACAAAAATGAGACAAAAATAACAAAAACCAGACATAAAATGACAAACACGAGACACAAAATTACAAAAATGAGACAGAATGGCAAAAACGATAAGCAAAGAAATAATATCATATAATACAATAAGGTGTATTCAAAGTCAATGTTTATAAAGCACAATTTGTTTAAAGTGGGCTGCACAGTGGGGTAGTGGTTAGCACTTTCGCCTTGCAGCAAGAAGGTCCCTGGTTCGCGTCCCGGCTTTCCCGGGATCTTTCTGCATGGAGTTTGCATGTTCTCCCTGTGCATGCGTGGGTTTTCTCCGGGTACTCCGGCTTCCTCCCACAGTCCAAAAATATGCTGAGGTTAATTGATCATTCTAAATTGCCCGTAGGTGTGAATGTGTGAGTGCTTGTTTGTCTATATATGTAGCCCTGCGACAGACTGGCGACCTGTCTAGGGTGTCCCCTGCCTTCGCCCGAGTCAGCTGGGATAGGCTCCAGCCCCCCCCCCCCACAGCGACCCTAGTGAGGATTAAGCGGTGTATAGATGATGGATGGATGGATGGAATTTGTTTAAAGTACTCAGTATTTTCCGTATATGGTTAGGTTATGGTTTCAGGTTCATATTTTTTCTAAAGTTTTTCGTCTTGTTTGTTTAAAGTTTAAACTGTGTGGTATTTTTTAAAGATCGTATTTTTTATTAATAGAAACAGTGTGTTTACAGAATGTTTACTGCAAAATGCACTCAACAAAATACACCATTTTCAAATGTTATCTTGTATATTTGTAATAAATCTATTAATTCCTCAACCACATTTATATTTTTCTGTTGTTCACAAGTGTAGATTCATAAAACAAACTATTTAGTTTGAATAAAACGAAACAGAAACTAAACATAAAAACAGAATCTATTATTTAAATGAAGCTACAGTTTCATGTATTTATTCAAATGCAGCGCTCCTGAACATTGTCACTGATATTACATATTTGTAGAGATTTATCACTGATTTCTGATATATCCTTTATTTTCCTTTGACTCTAATTTAAGCTTCATTTTATAGATTTTATTTCACATTCGCACTTTATTTTCTATCGGTTTAATTATATTCATGCTCTATTTTAATTCTGACTTCCTTTTTCTATTTCATCAATTTTATTTTTATTGTACTTTAAATATGAGTGTATTTATTTCAAGTGTTTTTTAAAATATACGGTTTTAAACTAGTTAAATAAATATTTTACACTAATTGTATTTTACCTCTTTTGATTTTAACTGTTTTGTTTTTTCTTTATGCAACATTTTAAATCTGAGGCCTTTCTTTATTTAATTTTATCCCTTTTATTTTTTATTCAAGTATTTATTTTTTATTGTTTTTGTTTAGTTCATATTTAGTTTTTGTTAAATCTTGATTTAATTTATTCATTTATGTTTGTTTTTTTAATTTAAATTTTTTATTTTAATATATTTTATTTATATATTTATGTATAAATCTTGAATTATTTTTATTTATTTATGCTTATATTTATATATTTTTATTTAAATATTAGCATATTTTATTTATGTATTTATATTTAGTTTTTTCGTAAATCTTGATTGATTTGATTTATTTATTGAAGTGAATATTTATTTCTTTTGTGTTTTTATTTATTTTTTATTTGTTGTTGAGGCGTGTCTGCCAGCCGCCATGTTCTGCCGTGACGTCACCAAACAGGAAGTGATCTCGTCGCTGCGGAGGCTCGCGGACACAAACGGCTCTTCTTCTTCTGCTCCTCTTCCTCCGCTCGGAACATGGACGGGTAAGCGCGGCAAACCCTCCCGAACCTCCCCCGAACCCTCCTGAACTTCCGCCGAACCTTCCAGCCGCTCTTTTCCCACCGCTGTTTTCCCTCCTTCCTTCCTTCTTCCGCTTCGTTTCCTTGGAGACTGAATCGTACCTGCACGAGCCCCCGCCGCCCCTCCCCGCCCGTTTGTTGCTGTTTATTTGTTTACAGAAACGGTCCCGCTTTTCGCGTGCCACTCCTCACTCGTGTTTCTGCGTGTTTTGGTTGAAAGTGTCGCGAGCGAACAGCGCAGCGGCGCGTTTGATTGGCTGAAATCTCGCGATAGTTGTGTTCGCGTCCAGCGCAGAATGCTTTGAATTCGTCCGAGTTTTAGTCTGTAAATGTCCCAATGTGGACCGCAGGAAATCACCCCGAAGCTTCTGTAACCAATCACAGTCGATGTTTGATTAATTATGCTAATGAGAAAAGGAGGATAAACTCTGTGACCAATAATCAGTCAGAGCGGATCAATTCCTGAGCAACATGAAACTAAACCTGCTCCGGTTTCATCCAGTTCTGATGACTGTTGGCATGGAAACAGACCTGATCAATAAGGGATCAATGGTCTCTGCTGCAGGTGAACCAGAGACAAAAATCAGCTATCAGTTATTAGTAATAATAATAATAATAATAACTTAATTTGTGTAGCGCCTTTAAGAAAAGTCACAAAGTGCTTTGGCAGCTAGAGCATAAAACACGAGACAGAAACAACAACAATGAGACACAAAATGACCAAAAATAGACACAAAATGACTAAATGTCCAGAACGGATCTCTGGTTGGACGCTGGTTAAAGGACGCCGTTACACCAGGACGTTGGAGAGAAAATAAAAGAAATGGATGAAGATCAGGACATTAGAAGGACGGACTGTAGGCAGTGAAAGGGAGAAATATTCAGAGAGAAAGAAAACAGAACTTTTCTGGAAGGCGTCTATAAAAGAGGGTTTTAAGAAGTGATTTAATAGAAGTCAGTGATTGGGCCTCATCTCCTCAGGCTGGTCGTTCCAAAACCGAGGTCCTGATGGAGCAGACCTTCAGAACAACCAGGAGGGACGTACAGGTTACCAGGTTACCAAAATATAACCAGGAATAGCCCTGAAGAGCTTCTAAAGTTCTAAAGTTCAAAAGAGCTTAGCTCCAGTTAATAATCACTGCAGTGTCTCCTGTTACCTGGACCTCCAGGTGGTTCTTCATCCTCAGTGAATATTTTCTGGTTTCCTTCCTCTGACGGTAAACTGAGATCTTTGGAAGAAACATTTTCGAACCAAACAGGTGATCGATTCATCCAGAAGATAATCGATAGTTCAGCCTGTCAGAGTAATCAATGAGGCGATCGATACCTGGAGGTCTGATCAATACCTGGGGGTCTGATCGATACCTGGTCTCTGAGGTTTGATCTCCGTTCTGTTGCAGGAATCGGAGCTGCGTTCAGACAGCTGCTCTGCGAACATGAGCTCCTCCCACCTGTCCACAGGTGAGCCCTGTCCTTCTCCTGAACGTCCACCTGGCGGAGCTCTTTGACTCACCTGTGTTTCTGTTGTAGTGGATGGCACTGATAGGCTGTGTGTGTCTGAGCGTGCTCAGTGCGTCCCTTCTCGGGTCCTCCACCTGCGTCAGCTTCCTGCTGACGTCTCTGAACAGGACGTGCTCGCTCTAGCGCTTCCCTTCGGCCGAGTTAGTCAGCTGATCACGCTGAAGGCCAAGAACCAGGTAACAGCGACTTGCTAACACATAGCAGCTACCTGCTAACACATAGCAGCTAAATGCTAGCACATAGCAGCTAACACATATCTGCTAACAGCTAACACATAGCAGCTAACGCTTGTCTGCTAACGCATTGCAGGTAACACATGTCTGCTAACTGCTAACACATAGCAGCTAGTACATGTATGCTAACTGCTAACACATAGTAGCTAACACATATCTGCTAACAGCTAGCACATAGCAGCTAATGCATATCTGCTAACAGCTAACACATAGCAACTAGCACATATCTGGTAACAGCTAATACATAGCTAGAACATGTCTGCTAACTGCTAACACAGCAGCTAACACACGTCTGCTAACTGCTAACACATAGCAGCTAGCACGTGTCTGCTAACTGCTAACACAGCAGCTAACACATGTATGCTAATTACTATCAGATAGCAACTAGCACATATCTGCTAACAGCTAGTACGTAGCAGCTAACACATACCTGCTAACTGCTAGCACATAGCAGTTAATGCATCTCTGCTAACAGCTAACACATAGCTAGCACAGGTCTGCTAACTGCTAACACATAGCTAACACATATCTGCTAACTGCTAACACATAGCAGCTAACGCATATCTGCTAACAGCTAACACATAATAGCTAGTACATCTCTGCTAACAGCTAACACATAGCTAGCACATGTCTGCAAACTGCTAACACATAGCAGCTTACACATATCTGCTAACAGCTAGCACATATCTGCTAACATGTAACAACTAACGCCTGTCTGCTATCAGCTAAAGGCTAACTGCTAGCAGCCATTTAATTATCTTCATGGCTGATTTTCAGGCATTCTTAGAGATGGCATCAGAGGAAGCAGCCGTTACCATGGTGAACTACTACACCTCGGCCACGCCCACCGTCAGGAACCAGCCAATCTTCATTCAGTACTCCACCCACCACGAGCTCAAGACCGACAATCTGACCAATCAGGTGAGGAGCAGCAGCTGTTGTTGTCGAGTAAAGCTCTGAGTGTAGCCGCTCCGTTACATCGTGTTTGTTGTTTGTTGACAGAGAGCCATCAGCGCAGCAGCAGTGCATTGTGGGAGCATGGCGTCCGGAGGGGAGGGGCGTGGCTTCACTCCGGGTCAGAGTCCCGTCCTGAGGATCATCGTCGAGAATTTATTTTACCCAGTGACTCTGGAGGTCCTGCAGCAGGTAGTTTACCGCTGGTGGCGTTGTTGTTTATGTGTTTTGTTTACCGCTGGGGTTGTTGTTTATCTGTGTTTTGTTTACTGCTGGTGTTGTTGTTGTTTATCGGTGTTTTGTTTACTGATGTTGTTGTTTATCAGCATTTTGTTGATTGTTGTGTTGTTATCAATGTTTTGTTTATTGCTGGTGTTCTTTATCAGTGTTTTGTTTACTGTTGTTGTCATTTACCAGTGTTTTGTTTACTGCAGTTGTTTATCAGTGTTTTGTTTACTGTTTTCCTCCATCAGATCTTCAGTAAGTTTGGCTCCGTGTTGAAGATCATCACCTTCACCAGGAATAATCAGTTTCAGGCTCTGCTGCAGTTCAGTGACGCCGTGCACGCTCAGCACGCCAAGGCTGTGAGTCACGTGCACGCTCTCACTCACACAAACATGACATCACAGCAGCGAGCACACACCTGTGCTGACTTACCTGTTCTGTTAGTCTCAAGTGTTTCGGTCTACTGCAGGTGTAGTCAGGTCCATGAATATTTGACTTCATCATCAGTGGATCTAAATGGAACCAACCAGATGTTCCTTAAATGCAGTTCCAGCTGTAATTTGAGTTCACATCAGAATCAGGAGGAATTCCATCATATTTTATTTGGGCCCTACACCTCCATATTTACTGCATTACTTCTCAGAGTAACAGAAACAAAGATTCCAAATTAGAAACTCAAAGCAGCCAGCAGGGCTCCAGACCGATTTAGTTACTGATATCACTGGTATCACTGGTGTCACTGGTATCGCTGGTGTCACTGGTGTTACTATCACTGGTATCGCTGGTGTCACTGGTATCGCTGGTGTCAGTGGTGTCACTATCACTGGTATCACTGGTGTCACTGGTATCACTGGTGTCACTGGTGTCACTATCACTGGTATCGCTGGTGTCACTAGTATCACTATCACTAGTATCACTGGTGTCACTATCACTGGTATCGCTGGTGTCCCTAGTATCACTGGTGTCACTGGTGTCACTATCACTGGTATCACTGGTGTCACTGGTATTGCTGGTGTCACTGGTCTCACTGGTTTCACTGTCATTGGTATTGCTGGTGTCACTGGTCTCACTGGTTTCACTATCACTGGTATCGCTGGTGTCACTGGTGTCTCAGATATCACTATCACTGGCATCACTGATATCACTGGTGTCGCTGGTGTCACTGGTGTCACTATCACTGGTGTCACTGGTTTCGCTGGTGTCACTGGTGTCACTGGTATCACTGGTGTCACTGGTATCACTGGTGTCACTGGGATCACTGGTGTTACTGGTATCGCTGGTATCACTATCACTGGCATCGCTGGTGTCAGTGGTAACACTGGTGTCACTGGTGTCTCTGGTGTCACTGGTATCACTGGTGTCACTATCGCTGGTGTCACTGGTGTCACTGGTGTCACTATCGCTGGTGTCACTGGTGTCACTGGTTAACCTCTGAATTCATTCATGTAACTGGATGTTTCTTCTTTGCTGGATCAGTCTGTAGCTGATCATCATCTGAAGAGCAGCCAATCAGCCTCATGAGCTCTGATAGGAGGGAACTCAGCGGCATGTTTAAATGCCGTATGAAGGTTCTGCTAACAGAACTTTAGAACCTAAGAAGCTCAGAGCAGCACACAGGTGATGGAGACATAGCAGTCTGATTAAGCTTCACTACAGCTGAAGCTGCTAAGAGTCTTTAATCTGAAACAGCATCAGTAAACACTGACCTGCAGACGGTCCACGCTCTGGTCCAATCAGACGGCAGCTGAGTGTCCTGTTGTGTTTCAGTCTCTGGACGGTCAGAACATCTACAACAGCTGCTGCACGCTGAGGATTGACTTCTCCAAACTGAGCGCGCTCAACGTCAAGTACAACAACGACAAGAGCCGCGACTTCACCAGAGCCGACCTGCCGACCGGCGAGCTGGAGCAGGCCGCCGCCTTCGGTAGGTGAAGACGCTCCACCGACCAATCAGTGATCAGTTTAATGTCAGGGAATCACACCTCGTTAGAGGAGGAGCTTATGACCCACCTGTCTTCCTGTGTTTCAGGTGTAGCTCTGCCTCCATACGGAGCAGCAGCGTTCCCGCCCACCTTCCAGCATCACACAGGTGAGTCACCGTGACATCACACAGGTACACACCGTGGTAGGTGTAGGTCGTTTCAACTTTTAAATAAAGTTTTTTTTCTCTATATTAAATAAAGCTTTATAGCTTCTGCTCTTGCGGTCTCATTTAAATAAAGTTTCCTGATGTGTCGTTTTAAATAAAGTTTCCTGTCGTGTCCTCAGGTGTCTCCATGGCGACCGTCCCCAGCTCCCTGGTGTCTCCCCGGGTGTCCCTGCAGGTGGCTTCCCTGACCGTCCACTCGGTGCTGCTGGTGTCCAACCTGAACCCAGAGGTCAGAGGTCACCGTCACATGGCCAGCAG
The DNA here is from genome assembly GCF_022539595.1 of Amphiprion ocellaris. Classification (NCBI taxonomy): domain Eukaryota; kingdom Metazoa; phylum Chordata; class Actinopteri; family Pomacentridae; genus Amphiprion; species Amphiprion ocellaris. The sequence continues at coordinate 33,439,693 of NC_072782.1, read as the reverse complement.
CCAATCACAGCGCAGCAGTCTGAACTAACTTTATTAACACTGTTTGTGTTTGCAGAGCGTCTCCCCTCACTGCCTCTTCATCCTGTTCGGTAAGAAGCAATCTGATTGGTCCAGATATTTGGTCCAGATGTTTGCTCCAGATGTCTGCTTCAGATGTCTGGTCCAGATGTCTGGTCCAGATGTCTGCTTCAGATGTCTGCTTCAGATGTCTGGTCCAGATGTTTGGTCCAGATGTCTGGTCCAGATGTCTGGTCCAGATGTCTGGTCCAGATGTTTGCTCCAGATGTCTGGTCCAGATGTTTGGTCCAGATGTCTGGTCCAGATGTTTGCTCCAGATGTCTGCTTCAGATGTCTGGTCCAGATGTCTGGTCCAGATGTCTGCTTCAGATGTCTGGTCCAGATGTTTGGTCCAGATGTCTGGTCCAGATGTTTGGTCCAGATGTCTGGTCCAGATGTCTGGTCCAGATGTTTGCTCCAGATGTCTGGTTCAGATGTCTGGTCCAGATGTCTGGTCCAGATGTCTGGTCTGGTCCTGGTTAACCTTCTCGTCGTGTGTTCCAGGTGTTTATGGAGACGTTCAAAGGGTGAAGATCCTGTTCAACAAGAAGGAGAACGCTCTGGTCCAGATGAGCGACGCCACTCAGGCTCAGCTTGGTCTCAGCTTTTATTTTCTGGAACCTGTAGAACCCATAGAATATATAGAACCAGTAGAACCAATAGAACCTGTAGAACCAGTAGAACCTATAGAACCTGTAGAACCAGGAGAAGCCATAGAACCAGTAGAACCCGTAGAACCAATAGAACCAGTAGAACCAATAGAACCCATAGAACGTATAGAACCAGTAGAATCCATAGAACCAGTAGAACCTATAGAACCAGTAGAACCAGTAGAACCAATAGAACCAGGAGAACCCATACAACCAGTAGAACCTGTAGAACCAATAGAACCAGTAGAACCAATAGAACCCGTAGAACCTATAGAACCAGTAGAACCCATAGAACCAGTAGAACCAATAGAACCTATAGAACCTGTAGAACCGGTTCCTCATGGATCATCTGCAGGCTTTAACAAAGAAAACCACAGCTGGTTGTTGAAGTTTGACACCAACATTCAGATCTTTGGTCTCCAGAGACTCCTAGATCTTTGACTTTAGGGTTCCTTCACAGATGGAATGTCCTGAAGAGCTTCAACAAATCTGTGAAGGAACCCTAAAGTCAGTTCTAGGAGTCCCTGGAGACTTTTGAACGTCTAGAAGTTGAACATTGCTTCAGGGTTTGTGTTTATAGAAGTTTCGAAACCTTTTCGTCCTATAAAATATTCACGTTTTTATTCCTTTGGTGTTGTTTCCTGCGGCAGCGATGAGCCACCTGAACGGCCAGCGTCTCCATGGTAACGTGATCCGGGTGACGCTGTCCAAACACCCAGTGGTGCAGCTTCCTCGCAGGGTGGCGGGGCAGGAGGAGCAGGCACTGACCCGGGACTTCTCAGGCTCCGCCCTCCACCGCTTCAAGAAGCCCGGATCCAAAAACTTCAACAACATCTTCCCTCCGTCAGCCACGCTGCACCTGTCCAACATCCCGTAAGACTCACCTGGAGGCATGACATCATCACCGCTCACTGTCTGCTGGACGCCACTGGTCAATTAATATGGGCTTAATCTGTATCTGTGTCTTTGTGTCTCTCTCTATCTTTGTCTCCCTGTATCTTTGTCACTTTAACTCTCTGTATCTTTGTCTCTCTGTCTCTTTAACTCTGTATATTTGTCTCTGTCTTTGTGTATCTTTGTCTGTATCTGTGTCTCTTTGTCTCTCTGTATCTCTGTCTCTCTGTATCTTTGTCTCTCTGTCTCTTTGTCACTCTGTATCTCTGTATCTTTGTCTCTGTGTCTCAGGTCCTCTGTCAGTGAGGAGGTGTTGAAGGATTTATTTTCTTCCGGTGGATTCACAGTAAAAGCCTTCAAGTTTTTCCAGTGAGTATTGAGCAGCAGAGAAACCTTCTGGGTCTCATTCTGCTTTTTTCCTGTTTTACATTTAGTTCGTTTTATTAGGATTTTTACAACTTTAATAGAAACTCTGGATGTCAGCATGGATTCATCTATCATCACGACGAATCAGATTTTAACATCAGTAGCCCATCTGCAGAGAGATCCAAAACCCTGAAACGTCTCTAACAGCGCTTTTCAGGCAGTTTGTCTGCATATATATATATATATATATCTATACACACACACACACACACACACACACACACACACACACACACATATATATGTGTGTGTGTGTATATATATATATATATATATATATATATACACATATACACTATATTGCCAAAAGTATTCACTCACCCATCCAAATAATCAGAATCAGGTGTTCCAATCACTTCCATGTCCACAGGTGTATAAAATCCAGCACCTAGGCTGCAGACTGCTTTTACAAACATTTGTGAAAGAATGGGTCGCTCTCAGGAGCTCAGTGAATTCCAGCGTGGAACTATGATAGGATGCCACCTGTGCGACAAATCCAGTCGTGACATTTCCTGGCTCCTAAATATTCCACAGTCAACTGTCAGCTGTATTATAAGAAAGTGGAAGTGTGTAGGAACGACAGCAACTCTGCCACCAAGTGGTAGGACACGTAAACTGACGGAGCGGGGTCAGTGGATGCTGAAGCACATAGTGCCAAGAGGTGGCCAACTTTCTGCAGAGTATATCTCTACAGACCTTCAAACTTCATGTGGCCTTCAGATTAGCTCAAGAACAGTGCTTCAGCAGAGAGCTTCATGGAATGGGTTTCCATGGCCGAGCAGCTGCATCCAAGCCATACATCACCAAGTGCAATGCAAAGCGTGGGATGCAGTGGTGTAAAGCAGCCACCACTGGACTCTAGAGCAGTGGAGACACCTTCTCTGGAGTGACCAATCACGCTTCTCCATCTGGCAATCTGATGGACCAGTCTGGGTTTGGTGGTTGTCAGGAGAACGATACTTGTGGGACTGCATTGTGCCAAGTGTAAAGTTTGGTGGAGGGGGGATTATGGTGTGGGCTTGTTTTTCAGGAGCTGGGCTTGGCCCCTTAGTTCCAGTGAAAGGAACTCTGAATGCTTCAGCATACCAAGACATTTTGGACAATTCCATGCTCCCAACTTTGTGGGAACAGTTTGGAGCTGGTCCTTCCTCTTCCAACATGACTGTGCACCAGTGCACAAAGCAAGGTCCATAAAGACATGGATGACAGAGTCTGGTGTGGATGAACTTGACTGGCCTGCACAGAGTCCTGACCTCAACCCCATAGAACACCTTTGGGATGAATTAAAGTGGAGACTGAGAGCCAGACCTTCTGGTCCAACATCAGTGTGTGACCTCACAAATGTGCTTCTGGAATAATGGTCAAAAATTCCCATAAACACACTCCTAAACCTTGTGGACAGCCTTCCCAGAAGAGTTGAAGCTGTTCTAGCTGCAAAGGGTGAACCCACGTCATATTGAACCCTATGGATTAGGAACGGGATGTCACTTATGTTCATATGCGAGTCAAGGCAGGTGAGCAAATACTTTTGACAATATAGTGTATGTACATATATATATATATATATATATGTATATATATATGTATATATATATATATATATATATATATATATATATATATATATATATATATATATATATACACACACACACACACACACACTAGGGCTGGACTTTAACGCGTTAATTTAGCTTAATTAATTACAGCGAAAATAACGCATTAAACATAACGCAATTAATTGCAGCCTCCTCAGTTCCCTCATTTGTGGCACACCGGAAACTCTGATGAACACTCCAGCCCAGTAGGTGGCGGTAATGAACCTAAAGTCTGTTTGTAGCCATGAAGAAGAAGCACAGGAAGTACTGAGTGAAGTCGGGCACTGGTGAACAGTGAAGGAAGATCAGATTGAGCTTGTTGGACAGAAAGTTTTAAAAATCTTCCTGATGGCAGCTTGGATAAAAGCCTGGTTGTGTGCAAATTGTACAACAAAGAGTTTTCTGATCACTGCAGCACTTCAAGCCGACAGTATCACCTCAATGTAAAACATGTTGCTGTTAGCACCAGAGCTAACGTTAGCTACGAGTCATGCTAATGGCTAACGGTGTAGCCATCCCATAATAGACCACTTTTCTAGACAGTGCTTGAGTTTACAGAAAGTCTTAAAATGTTAAATAAAATCGCTATAATTGCACTTAGATTTGCAGTAATCTGTGAATGTAGCAGACAGATGAAAAATGCAGATAAATAGAAATGAAACATTTTTGTGGTTTAAGTTTTTACTCCGTTGAGGCTCTGCCTCCTTGGAGGAGGAATAACCTAAACAACAAAAATATCTCTTTTAAAAACTTAATTATAAACTTTTTGTTTTTTAAAAAATTACATAAATAAAAATTGATATTCCTATAAAAAGAACCATCAAAATTCCACCATTTATCAGACCCAGAAAAGATGAAAACAGAATGAATCTCTGGATTTTCAAATTTCTGAAGCTCCTTGAACTACTTATGCTGATTTTATGTGCCATACAGTGGAAAAAACAACTAAATTCAGGCTTTAAGTCATCAAAATCACTTTTTTCTATATGTCCCATTTTCCTTTTTTAAAATAAATTTTAAATTATAAACACGTATATGTCTATTCATTGATTCAACTGTCAGCCACAATTTTATTTGAACTGAAAAACTTCACTTATTATGTCAAATATTGCTATTTGACAAAACTGCAATTAATTGCGATTAATTAATTACAAAGCCTGTAATTCTCAACCCGTCCGGCCAGCAACAGATGGGTCCCCCCACATTAGAGCCGGGTTCTGCTCAAGGCTTTTTTTTCCCTGTTAAAGGGTGTTTTCCTGCCATTGTCTCCTTAGGGCTGCTCTGGGGGTTCACGCATATGGGTTCTGTAAAGCGTCTCGAGACAATTTGACTGTAATTGGCGCTATATAAATAAAATAGAAAACTTGAAAATTGTATTACCGGGGCGGTAATACTCCAGCCCAGTAGGGGGCTACTGGGCTGGAGTGTTCATCAGAGTTACCGGTGTGCCAGAAATGAGAGAACTGAGGAGGGTGCAATTAATTGTGTTATTATTTTTAACGTGTTATTTTTGCTGTAATTAATTAATCGAAATTAACGCGTTAAAGTCCCAGCCCTAACATATATATATATATATATATATATATATATATATATATATATATATATATATATATATATATATATACATATATATATATATATATATATATATGATGTGTTTGATATCCTGGCTGTGATTGGACTAAAAGAAACGACACTGAAGACCTGAGAGCCACTCCTAATGTTTCACTCATATTTGAAATGCCCACCACTGTGGATAATAGTGTGTTTTATTTTAAAAGTCTTCAAAGCCTCTTTAAGGAAGTAGAACAGGTGAGGCTGCCTCAGGTGTGTGATGATGTCGCTGTGATGTCACAGGAAGGACAAGAAGATGGCGCTGATGCAGTTGGCGTCGGTGGAGGAGGCCATCGATGCGCTCGTCTCGCTGCACGACCACCAGCTGGACCACAACCAGCACCTCCGGGTGTCCTTCTCCAAGTCCACCATCTGACCTCAGCGGCCCGCCGGCCAATCACCGCAGGGCTTCTGATTGGCCTGGGCAGAGGGAAGGACGGACCAATGGGAGAGCCCCGACACACCTTCCATCTTTCTGTGCCTACAAACGGCCCGACGTCACGGGGCGTTTGATGTCACAGGCAGGGGTCATTGCCACGGTTACAGAACACATTCCTGAGCATTGTGGGTAACGGAGTCCAGCAAGGAGCCGGCGAGAGTCCAAGTCAAAGACAGACAAAGTTTATTTTGATCTGAAGCGTTGTTCATTGTGAGTGTTCAGCTGCCGTCTGATTGGGTGGATTTATTTTTATTATTTTAGGGTTTAGCTGGTTGCCCTCTGATTGGCTGGATTTATTTTTATTATTTTAGGGTTTAGCCGGCTGCCGTCTGATTGGCTGGATTTATTTTTATTATTTTAGGGTTTAGCCGGTTCCTGTGCCTTATTTTCTGGATTCTTCTGCTGGGTTTGGGTTTTCTGTGAGGTTTCTTCAGCTGGTTCCGGATAGTTTCTGTTTGTTCTGGAGGGTTTTTATTGGTGAATGTATTTCTATCGATCAACAGGTAACGCCCTGGCCACCTGTCCTACCTGTGAGCACGTGTGTGTATTTATGTGTGTGTGTTAGGCTGCGCTGTGATTGGTTGAGCTTCGAAATGTCCCGCCTTCTTTTTACTCTAGTAAAACTATTTAATTCAGTTCAGTTCTTGTTTTGTAATCTTTTTACTTCCGTTTCGGTTTTTGGTCAATTTTTTGTCAAACAGGAAAAAAGCCACAAAAAAACAGGAGCTGCCAGTTTGCCTTTGACCTTCGTTTTACAGTCAGACGTTTGGTTTGGAGTTTATTCTGCTGTGAGAATAAATAAGTTCAGCTTCAGAGTTCATCGAGGTTCAGCTTCACTGAAGTCAAACAAAAGTCTGTGTGCCTTTCAATTGGACCAACCGATTCATTCCTGTTTACTTCGGTTTAAGGTATGTGTTTGTATGTGATCTGCTACATGTGATCTGATACATATGTGAGTTTCCATGTTTTCATGTTGACATGTTACTACTGGTTTCACATCAAGTCAAACAGTTTTTAACCAAACTTTGTTGCCATTCAGACCTGATGTAGCCCCGCCCACACACATGTAGCCCTGCCTCCAGCACCAGACCACACCCCCAGTATCTGTTGGCTCTTGTGATCGATCAAAACCATAGAAATCTGATTCAGGATGTTCAAAGCGACGTTTCCACTGTTGGCTTTCATTAGTCAGTCGTGATTCGTTTCAGGTCGATGCTAGCTGCTAAAGTAACTAAACGACTAACGATCCACATGGTTGATCTGTTTATTCGCAACAAAATGTCTCAAACTGATTTTTGCAGGACTCTCCTCGTCTTAGAAAATATCTTTAGTAAAAACCTGGAACCAGTGTAGCATCCTCGTATCGTACATATCAAACCGAATCATTAGGTAGCTTCAGCTAACGTTAGCTCATGTAAGATGATGTTGGCTAATAAATAACTAGGGCTGGGACTTTAACGCGTTAATTTCGATTAATTAATCGCCGCCAAAATATCGCGTTGAAAATAATAGCACAATTAATTGCACCCTCCTCAGTTCCCTCATTTGTGGCACACCAGTAACTCTGATGAACACTCCAGCCCAGTAGGTGGCGGTAATGGACCTAAAGTCTGTTTGTAGCCATGAAGAAGAAGCACAGGAAGTACTGAGTGAAGTCAGGCACTGGTGAACAGTGAAGGAAGATGAGATTGAGCTTGTTGGGCAGAAACTTTCCTTTTAAAAATCTTCCTGATGGCAGCTTGGATAAAAGCCTGGTTGTGTGCAAATTGTACAACAAAGAGTTTTCTGATCACTGCAGCACTTCAAGCCGACAGTATCACCTCAATGTAAAACATGTTGCTGTTAGCACCAGAGCTAACGTTAGCTATGAGTCATGCTAACGGCTAACGGTGTAGCCATCCCATAATAGACCACTTTTCTAGACAGTGCTTCAGTTTACAGAAAGTCTTAAAATGTTGAATAAAATCGCTATAATTGCACTTAGATTTGCATTAATCTGTGAATGTAGCAGACAGATGAAAAATGCAGATAAATAGAAATGAAACATTTTTGTGGTTTAAGTTTTTACTCCGTTGAGGCTCTGCCTCTTTGGAGGAGAAATAACCTAAACAACAAAAATATCTCTTTTAATAACTTAATTCTAAACTTTTTGTTTTTTAAAAAATTAAATAAAAATTGATATTCCTATAAAAAGAACCATCAAAATTCCACCATTTTGAAGCTCCTTGAACTACTTATGCTGATTTTATGTGCCATACAGTGGAAAAAACAACTAAATTCAGGCTTTAAGTCATCAAAATCACTTTTTTCTATATGTCCCATTTTCCTTTTTTTAAAAAAAGTTTTAAATTATAAACACGAATATGTCTATTCATTGATTCAACTGTCAACCACAATTTTATTTGAATTGAAAAACTTCACTTGTGTCAAATATTGCTATTTGACAAAATTGCAATTAATTGCGATTAATTCATTACAACGCCTGTAATTAATTAGATTAATTTTTTACAAATGCTAGCTAGGTGAAGCTAATGTTTGGTCATGTAGAAATCAGAGAAGCTCATTTCTACTGAAAACCAACTGAGTACGCTTCAACTAACGTTAGCTAATATCACACATTAGCTAACTGAAGCTAATTTTGACAAATAACAAATGCTAGCTGGCTAAAGCTAATGTAGAGTCCAGCTGGTTTCTACATGAGCAAATCTTAGCTAAAGCTACCTCATGTTTGTTGTTAGCTAGTTTAGGCCAATGTTGGCTAACGTTTGTAATCAGTTAATGTTAGCTTGATTTTCTCAAGAAACCAGCTGGACTTCTATCTGGGAGGTTGTAAAAAAAAAAGACCTTATTTGTTATTTGCCAACATTTTCTTAATTTAGCTAATGTGTGGCATGAGCTAACATTAGCTGAAGCTACCTAAGGTTTGTTGTCAACTAGTTTAGGCTAATTCAATTCAATTTTATTTATATAGCGCCAATTCCAGTCAAATTGTCTCGAGACGCTTTACAGAACCCATATGCCTGAACCCCCAGAGCAGCCCTAAGGAGACAGTGGCAGGAAAACACCCTTTTAACAGGGAAAAAACCTCGAGCAGAACCCGGCTCTAATGTGGTGGACACATCTGCTGCTGGCCGGGCGGGTTGAGAGGGACAATCTGGGGGACAATAATGTGAGCGCATGTCACACATTAGCTAATTAAAGATAGTGTTGGCTAATAAATGCTAGCTAGCTGAAGCTAAGTCCTGGTTAAGCTAGTTCGAAAGCTTTAATTATTACTCGTCCAGCAACTCGATATTCATGTCCGTCTTCTGTTGTTAAACTTGTAGAGAAAATCCGTCTAAAATTCAACAAAAACAGAATTAAATGCTGAAAATAAATGTCCTGAAAACAGTTACAAGAAGTGATTGATTAAAAATTGAAAAATATTCAGTAAAAACATGAAGAAAACATCCTAACGTCGTGTGAAACATCCAACATGTGAAACATTCTTCTGCATTAAAAATATTTAAAGGTTCTTCCGAACTGATCCAGTCTGGAAGTTACATGTAACATACATGTTCACATGCACATCATATGTGACAGAAGCCGCTCTGCATTAAACCACCGGCTGATCTCATCACAAACAGGTGATATATTAGTTTGAACTGTGTTTGTGTTACCAGTGAAAGTTAGCGTGTGAAACCCGTGTTGCTTCTCGTCACGTGAAGACATGAAAACATATTCAATCATCTTAGTTTACAGCTGAATTCTTTCTCAAACACGTCTGAGCAGATCGTCAGTCGTCCAGGTCATGGAAATCGTAGGAGCTAATGCTAACTGATTACAGATATTAGCTAGTTTAGGCTAATGTTGCCTAACAACAAACATTAGGTAGCTTTAGCCAAGGTTAGCTCATGTCACATATTAGCTAATTTGAGATAAGGTTGGCTAATAACAAATGCTAGCTAGCTGAAGCTAATGTTAGCTCATGTAGAAACCAGCTGGACTTAGAGAGAAGCCCAGCTGGTTTCTAATGAAAACCAAGCTAACTTTACCCGATTACAAACGTTAGCCAACATTAGCCTAAACTAGCTAACAACAAACAGCTTTAGCTCATGCTAGCTAGCTAAAGCTAATGCTAGCCCATCTGAACTTCTTTCTGAAACTGATTTTATTTTAAGTGCATTAAACTGACAGAAGTCTTTTTTCAAACTGTTTTCTACTGAATGTATTTAGCCAATGTAAAGTAGTCGTGGTGCATTGTGGGAAAGTGGGGGGGCAGGAGGGTCAACTTGAAAACAGTTTGTTGAGTTTTTATTTATTCTGAAAGTGTGACAGGACGTTGTAGCATGAATCACTGAATAAAGAAATCTGACAACCAATTGCTGCACTTCATTTCTACAAGCCCCGCCCACTGTTTCCAAACAGACCACTTGAAGTTCAGCTTTGAAAGGATAAAACTTTATTGTTCCTGTGTTGACACAATCCTCAACTGTGATTGGTCGGTTTGCAGACTGTAGCCGATAACGTCGGGGGAGGGGGCTCGTCCAACATCACAGCTGATGTCATCAACCAAACCCCAAGTGGCTACGCTAACAGCTAAGAGTGAAGCAGAACAGCTTTATGAAACATGATCACAGACGCACGCACACACACACCTACACACACAGTGTTCAGACTGTTTTTTGGTCCTGTGTTAGACGGGTGAAATGTTTCGACCGTTTTGCGTCAGAATACTGGATTCACTAAAAAAACATTTTTATCAACAAAGATTCTCTCATCAGCCGGTTTTGTTTCCTTTGTCTTCTGTGGTGACTTTTCTGACTTTGTTAGCTAACAGCAAACAAAGGTAGCTTTAGCTAATGTTAACTGATTACAAACATTAGCCAACATTAGCCTAAACCAGCTAACAGCAAACATTAGGTAGCTTTAGCTTATGTCAGCTCATGTCACACATTAGCTAATTTTGGATTATGTCAGCAAATAACAAATGCTAGCTAGCTAAAGCTACTGTTCACTAATGTCAAATGCTAGCTAACTAAAGCTAATGTTTGCTCATGTAGAAACCAGCTGGACTTCTCTCTGGGAGCTTCTTCAGTCCAGCTGGTTTCTACTGAAAACCAAGCTAACGTTAACTGATTACAAATGTTAGCCAACATTAGCCTAAACTAGCTAACAAACATTAGGTAGCTTTAACTTGGTCAGACGAGGGAATAATAAACGTTTTTTTGATCCTGCCGACATTTAAAATCCTCAAAGATGTCGGTTCTGTAACAGCAATGTTTTTATAGTTGGGATGATTTTGTCGTTCAAGCTGCCATCCTGTCTCCATTAACTCCAAAAGAACGCGACGGTAAAAACTGTCTCCACTATTGGCTCAAATCGACTTTCCATCGACTGCTGAAACGCAGAACAAGTAACATTTTCCTCCAAACGGTGATCCTAAACACTCTTTATTTCAGTAAATCATATGTTTTCAACCAATCAAACGGCTGCACACTCTTTTTGCTCTTTTTTTGGGGGCAAAAAGTCAACTTAAAATTATTTGTATTTTAATTTTTTTTCCTTGGCAGAAACGATGGAAGCAAACAGCAGAGAATTTAAACTTCACCACAAATGTTTTACTTTGAAAAATCAACTGGATTTGACCTAAGTTACTAAGTTAGCTGTGTGGAGCTAAATGCTAAGCTAACACGCTAACAGATATTACCGATTAAGCTGCAGGTTAAATCTTCTGACATTAATTCATCGTTTTGTCCTTTTAGAACTTACTTAAATGCTGACTAGCTAAAGCTAATGTTAGCTCATGCAGAAGTCCAGTTGGTTTCTACATGAGCTAACATTAGCTTTAGCTACATAATGCTTGTTGTTGGCTCGTTTAGGCTAATGTTGGCTAATGTTTGTAATCAGTCAACATTAGCATGTTTTCAGTAGAATCCAACTGGACTTCTTAGACAGACATAAGTGCAGCTGGTTTCTACATGACTAAACATTAGCCTTAGCTAATGTTTAGCTACGTAATGTTTGTTGTAACCCTAAACTTCAGCTTTAGCTAATGTTAGCTCATGTCACACATTAGCTAATTTAAGATAATGTTGGTAAATAACAAACGCTAGCTAGTTAAAGCTAATGTTAGCTCAAGCTGAAACCTCCCAGAGAGAAGTCCAGCTGGTTTCCACATGAGTAAATATTAGCTTTAGCTAGCTAGCAGGACATTAGCGAATATTAGCTTTGGCTAATGTTTAGCTACCTAATGTCAGTTGTCAGCCTAAACTAGCCAACAACAAACATTAGGTAGCTTCAGTTAATGCTAGTTCATGTCACACATTAGCTAATTTCAGATGATGCTGGCAAACAAACACTAGTTCGGGAGGAACTGTCTTCTGGTTCATTGTTTACATGTTTACACACGATGACGGGAGTGGCAGCTGCAGGTGACAGGTGGGACGTGGGTGGAGCTAAACCCACCTGGAGGCTGAAATGTTCTTTTTTGATTCAGAGTAAAACATCTGCTGGTTCGTCTCTGGTTTGCATCCCAACAAAACTTTAAGAAACACGAAAACGTTATAATCAGCCAACCGGGTGGAGAGTTGTGCTTCACCTCCCTCCTGATTGGCTACTTTTCTTCCTGATCAAAGATCAGATAATTCAGTGCGATGCGACACTCTGGATTTTTTTGTGTTGTTTTCTTTCTTCCTTCCTGCTCTCTCATTGTTTTTTTCTGCTGTCTTTTATTTTTAGCACCAAAAGAAACATAAATAGTTAAAAACACACTCTTATACACACACACAAACACACACACACACACACACACACACACACACTCTTATACACACTCATACACACACACACCCTTACTTCAGTATCGTCTCATATAAAACAAACATCAGTCTCTGACTCCGGCTCTCTGTGGAGGGGGAGGGGCCTGTTGCTGTGGTAACTAGACGTCCAGGATCTCCTCGGCGGTACCTCCGCAGCGCAGCCGGTACCGTCCGGTTCTCCAGCTGATGGTCGGGTCCCAGAGAGCCGACAGGAAGATCTGCACCGCCATCGACTCCCGGATGAACCAGGCCACGGCGAAGTCCAGCTTGGAGAAGCACAGCGGGCCGCCCTGCAATGACATCATCACGCCATAACATCATCATCTCATGACATCACCAATCACGTCTCATTCTGTCGTGCACGTTTACGTTTTGTCATATTTATCAGTTGCTTTGTGAGAACATTTAAATATTTTACTTAATGTTTTTTTTTTATTTTTAATTTTCACTAAATTCTTGAAATTAATATTTTTTTCATGAAGCCGAAGCTGAGAAATAAAAGATAAACTCACTTTTAAACCAACCTTTATTTCTATTTTTTCCATTTATCAATTATTAGTTTTATTTTTGTGAATTCAATTTAAATTTCACATTTTTTTTATTTTCAGGAAATTATTTTCTCATCAATGTATTTTTTAAAGAATGTGAGAAATAACAGATAAAATCACTCAGACCAAAAATATTTCTGTTTCACTTTTATGTTCATTGACTTTTTTTATATTTAGTTCTTTAATATTCTGAAAATGTTTGAATTCTAATTTAACTTTTTTAGACGAAACTAAAACGGAGACAAACTGTTAATTTCACAGTTTTCCCTTTTTAATGACTAATGATTAACATTTAAATTTTTGTTGTAATTTTTATTTAACTTTTCAACTCACACAATTTTTAAGTAACTCTTCTTTTTTTAACGTAAACAAACTTTAAATCCTTTAAAATATTCTGAGAAAGAAGATTAAAGGAGGAAACCTGAACTCCGGTCAGCTGGACGTAGTCGAACAGAAACCAGGCCAGACAGTGACACATGAAGAACACCATCATGTCCCACCTGGAACACAACAAACAACAACAATAAACGAGAACAATAAATGAAAACAATAAGCAACACAACAACGACAATAAACGACAACATTAAATGAAAACAATAACAATAAACAACAATAAATGAAAACAATAAATGAAAACAATAATAAACACCACAATAAACAACAACAACAATAAACAACAATAAATGAAAACTAATAACAATAAACAACAAATGAAAACAAACACAATAAACAACAACAATAATAATAAATGAAAACAAACAATAAGCAACACACAGCTGTTGTGTTTTCAGTTGGAGGATCAATAAAGTTTCTGCTGAATGTTGTGACATCACAGTGACCAGGTGAGGTTGAGATGAAGCCCCGCCCCCTACCTGAAGATGTAATGAGCAGCCCAGCCAATGATGAGGCTGGCCAGGAAGCACTCAGAGACGGGCTCCAGGACCGTCCCAGGAAGCATGTTGATCCTCAGCTTGGTCCACCTGGGCACAAAACTTTATTAACACCTAGTCTACCTGGACACAATTACCAGCTGCTACTGATCAATAAACTGATCAATAACTGATTGATCAGCTGCTTCCTGCTGAACTATGAAGTGTTGCTGGTTTTACTCCTTATAATAATAATAATAATAATAATAATAATAATAATAATAATAATAATAATAATAATAATAATAACAAATGGGTCCTGTAGAAGCAGCCAATCAGAACGTTTAAAGCAGATTTAGATTATTACACACCAGCTGTGGAGGAAACTTTAAACAGCAACATGAACAGCCAATTAGGCGCTGAGTTCTGAGGTCACCTGATCATGCGGGACTGGAACTGGCCAATCGAGTATGACCCAGAGTTCTGCAGCGCCACCTGTGTTGCCATGGAGAACTTCCACCCTCTGAGGAGAGAAATGCTAAAGATGAGGGAGTGTTTCAAACGTGAAAACGACGAAAGCCCACGCTAACGCTAACATGCTAACCTGTCAGCGATAGCTTTAGCCATGAAGTAATCCTCGGCGATGTACTGGGCGAAGGCGACCAATCCACCGGCCTGATCCAGCACGTCCTTTCTCATCAGACACGACATCCCCGTCACACACTTTATCCCCGTCACGTTAGCCGAGATGTAGGAGCGAGGGTGGGACGTCCCAAAGTACACCTGGACAGGTTAGTGTTAGCATGTTAGCATATCCATCTGTACTCACTGAAGCAGTTAGCGGTTAGCATGCTGTAAGCCTGGGTTAGCTGTCCTGGGTCTGCTCCCAACCTGCAGGGGGCAGCGTACCTCAACACACCACAGGACTGAACTGGAGGAGAGCAAGTTCTCCATCCTTTACACCACATACTACACGACATTTTACCCAATAGTTAGGTTTAATATCACACCATGAATCGTTGATAAGCCGGTTACCATGGTGATCTCTGGGTGGTCAATCCTATAAACGTCTGGATTTCTGATCTGCTGCTGCTGGAGCTCCTGTTCTTCCTCCATGTTTTCTACGTGTTTAAGGCTGCGTTGATAGAAATATTTGGAGGTGCAGAAACCTTCCGCCTGAGAGAGGCCCAGTGGTGCCAACTCCTCTGTAAGGAAAGTCGCTATTGGCTGTCCTAAATGATGTCATCTACCTAATTTGCATGTTTTTCCATTTGCATGTAACTGTAACGGACGTTGTAGGAGACAAAAAAATTTTAAAAAACACCCAAAATATGTTCAGAACTCGAGTGACAGTGGAGAAACGTTTTCATTTCCATCCGCTCTGTAAACCAGGAGGGGATCTGCAGCAGTGTGAATCTCTGATCAGACCGAGGCGTTCCCAGGCCAGATGAGATACATAATCCCTCCAGAGGGTTCTGGGTTTACCCCGGGGTCTCCTCCCATGAGGACGTGTTCAGAAAACCTCCAAAGAAAGTCTCCCTGGAGGATCTGAATCAGATGTCCAAACCACCTCAGATGGTTCCTTTAGAGGTGAAGGATCAGCAGCTCTACTCTGAGCTCCCTCTGGATGTCTGAGCTTCTCCCCCTATCTCTAAGGCTGAGCCCAGACACCCTACGGAGGACGCTCATTTCAGACGCTTGTATCCACGATCTCATTCTTTGGGTCACTACCCAGAGCTCATGACCATAGGTGAGGGTTGGAACGTAGATTGATGGTAAACTGAAATCTTCTCCTTGAGACTCAGCTCCCTCTTCACCTTGACGGTTCGGTACAACACCTTCATTACTGCTGACACTGCACCAGTCCTCTTTTCCATCTCTAGCTCCATTTTCCAATCACTTATGAACAAGATCCTGAGATGCTTGAACTCCTTCACTTGGGGAAGCAACTCCCTCCACCCTACACTGTACCACATGAATCTAGTAATCTTTGGGCACGACGTGAAGTTTGCTCTGTGCAAATTAATGATGAAAACGCAGCTGAATCTCAGCATACGATGTACGTGAGTCGACGGGAATGAAGAATAAGTCGTCATCAGCGTGTGCCGACCAACCATGAAAAATAAACAACCGAAGCATAAACGGAACTCCTACAATCACAGGAAACTAGCCAAACATGAGCCCTACAATCACAGGAAACTAGCCAAACACGAACCCTACAATCACAGGGAAACTAGCCAAACATGAGCCCTACAATCACAGGAAACTAGCCAAACATGAACCCTACAATCACAGGGAAACTAGCCAAACATGAACCCTACAATCACAGGGAAACTAGCCAAACACGAACCCTACAATCACAGGGAAACTAGCCAAACACGAACCCTACAATCACAGGGAAACTAGCCAAACACGAACCCTACAATCACAGGGAAACTAGCCAAACATGAACGGAGCCCTCGCCCTGCTGATATTTATGTGTTTGGAGAGAAATCCCAAACGCTAATGTTAGCTTACTAACCTGGGAGCCGCTACATCCTTCCATGCTTCGTCCTTTTTTGTCTGGTTGTGGTCCGAACTGGAGGACACATCTAAAAGGTCTGTCTTCTCTGTTTAAATCCCACAGATTTGTTTCAATGCGTTTTGCTGCCACAAATCATCTCTGGGTTTATTGATCAGTACGTCATTTCATCCTGCATTTCTATTGGTTAGTTAGTTGTCATAGGTCCAGCAGCATCACACTGTGAGATGATCACCCAGAATTCTATGGCAGCTTGTCTTTGGTCGCCATGACAACAGCCATTCTTGAACCTGTCTCACAGCGACGTAGGACCACCGATTTAAAGCCAAGACCAAAGACATCGCCACAATTCTCTCATCGTCGGTATCTTTGGTCTGGAGTTTAGAGGCCTTCAGTCTTACCTGCTCCAGAGTGGCAGCGAACCCTTGGCGGTCGGCGACATACGGCAACCCGTGGACCAGCCCCACCTTCTCCGTCATCTGATTGGTCAGATCTGTCAGGGTGTCAGGTTTCACTGCCGTACAGAGAGTTAGCGTTAGCATGCGTGCCGCAGCAGTGACAGCGTTCCCCTGGTGGTGGTGCTCACCTCTGATGCCGCTGTCGCAGATCCACACCAGGCCGTACTTGGCCGCCTCGTAGCCTGGCATCAGGTTGTTGATCTTGGGGTTGATTCCAACTTTCTTCCCCCCTGAGAACCACAGAGCAACACGTGCTAATGTTAGCTGCTAACACAGGTTATTCATCACACATGTTCCTGGGTGAAAACAGATCAACAACCAGTAAACAACAACAACAACAATGTTTGCTCACCGATGAACAGTTGAGCGTCAACGTTGGGGTATTTTCCCAACAACTTCTTACAGACATCAACGGCCGGATCGTCCTGGTCCTGAACGCACAGCAGGATCTCATACTGCAACACAGAGGGGCAGTTAGAGGGGCAACATGGGGGGCAACATTGCAACCAGGGGGGCAACAGGGCAGGCAGAGGGCAGCCTGATGGGGGCAGTTGGGTGGTCGTTGGGTACCTGTTTACTACGATGCAGTTTGATCCTCACGGAACTCTTCATGTTAAACTATTTATTCTAGTGTTTACATTTCAGGACATTTTGTTGTATTTATGTTCATCTACATCATTTACTCCCAGACCTGAATGGGGCAACTGTAACACCTCAAGACTGGGCCGGGGCAGTTGTCCTCACCTTGGGGTAGTCCAGTGTAAAAAATGTCTCCAGGTTGGAGATGAGGTTCGGGTCGATGCCCTTCAGAGGCTTCAGCAGAGAAACTCCAACCAGCTGCCCGAATGGCTGCTTCACCTCCGACCTCTTCCTGTGGAGGTGGAGACGCCTGGAGACAGACAGACAGACAGATGGAGGTCAGACAGACAGACAGACAGGTGGAGGTAAGACAGACAGACAGGTGGAGGTCAGACGGACAGACAGACAGGTGGAGGTCAGACAGAATAATGAACCAATCAGAAATGTCGCCTGTTCTCTATCATCGACCTGATTCTTGCACTGCACATCTCTGCACTTTTAAACTTTATTTTTATTTTTTCTGTTAAAAAATTTTGCCACCCTTGTATATATTGTAAATAAAACTGCTGTAACAATGTAAATTTCCCCTGGAGTGGGGAGAAATAAAGAACTTTATCTTATCTTATCTTATCTAACTGAGCGACAGCAGTGATGTAATTAATGAGTTTAATAGTAATAATTAAGCTTCACGCAGAGTTCACTGATGGAGGACTGATGGTCTGATGGAGGACTGATGGAAGTCTGATGGTCTGATGGAGGAACATCAGTGACTCCGGTGGAGCTTCAGTAACATGACCTGCTTCATCTAAAAATGTTTCCTACAAACATTGTAACTCTTCAGTCACTTCTCTTCTGAACCTGGTCATGTCTCTTCGGGGTTTAAAGGAATTCTTCCATAAATCTGCAGCAGTCGGTCCTTTAAAGATCTGGAGGCTCCTCTGAAAATTCCATAATCTTGGTAAAGCCCTCAGAGTTACATAAGAACTGTTTCTGGAACTCTTCTGTCACGGTGGAGAGGCGAATGATTGAGAAATAAACTGAGGAATGTGAGCTTCTTCAGTTTGGGTCTCCACCTTCAGCTGGAGGAACCGAGGAGCATCCCTCAGACCGCCAGTTCTCCAACAATCCATGGACCAGACTCCGCTGTAAAACCGGTCGCTTTAAGCTGCAGCTGCTGGAATGTTTCCAGATCTACAGCCTGTAAGGTTTGGAAACACCCTGGAATTCAAGGTCTTCAGACGTTACTAGTGAATTTAGTTAAAGCCGAATTAAAGACCGACAGAGCCAGAAGCAGCAGAACTTCACCAATATTTCCCTGGTTTGAGAAGAAAAGGCCGTAGACACAACGGAACTAGAACTCCTGTGTTTAAAACGAGGTTCGGTGTGACAGCAGGATGTTATCAGCTGAAGCTAACGAGCCGCAGAACCGAGTTAGAACCTTAAAAATCATCGATACCAACAAATAAATCCGCTTTACGTCGTTAGGGCCCAATTATTATGATTATTTACATCATTTATGAGTTTAATTAGCTCTCAGAAGCTGCTGGGACGCCGACGGAGCGGAATTTACTGAGCTAACCGGCCAGCGGCTAACCAGGAAAACGCCCCACAGCTAACCGTCCACACCGAGGCTTACAGCCGCCTCACGTCCAGCTACACGCCCGGAGGAGCCACAAACCGGGATTAATTTTTCCGCTGGACTCGGTCAGAGACACAAACGCAGCGAGAAACAGCAAAGAGCGGCTAGCTGCTAGCCGTTAGCTTAGCATCACTCACACATAGATGATGGACATGAAGTGCATCAGCCACAGCACCAGGAACAGGATCAAGCCGAACACGGCCAGTCCCTGCATGGCGGCCTCCAGCACGGCCATGGCGGTTCACGGGGTCACACGGGCTCGGGGGGGATCTACCGGCGGACCGGCGGCCTCGGACCGTGCCCAGAGAGAGACTCCGGCTCTCGGAGCGACGAGCTGGGCCTGTTCGGGCCTAAAGATTCGACCTCCGGCTGACGGCGGAGGACTGCAGGAACCAGTCCGGGTCGAGAGCTCCGCTGGCGGGCACTCAGAGACCGGGCTCGGCCTGGAGGTGCGGGTGTCCGGGTCGTGGTGCGAGTCTCGGGTTTGACAGTCAGCAGACCGACCGACGGTCAGCTGACCACCGGAGAGACGGAGGAAGCACCGAGCACCGCCCCGCACCGTTTCAAAATAAAAGCTCTGCAGCGCTTAAAAGGTGCTTTTATTTTGTAGTGGAACATTTTTGACTGATTTTTTAAAAGTATTTACTGCTATTTTACAGATTTTACCTGTTTCCTTAAATCACAGATGAACTCTATTAAAACTGAAGAATTAATTTAAATGTCAACTGTAAAAAAAAGAGAGGGTAAAACAGTAAATAATGTTTCTATTAGATTAAACCTTTATTGATCCCCTTTTATTGATCCCCATAATTGCACTTTTATAAAGTTATTTTTTCAAGCCACTTTATATTGTTTTGTTTACAGTGTGTCAATACTGTACTTATATACATATTGTTAATACTACTATGTTATTATTTTATTATCATGTTTATTGCTAAATAAGCTGCTGTAACAATGTGAATTTCCCTCGGCGTGGGGAACAATAAAGGATTATCTCATTTTCACTGTGTGGTCATAAAATAATACTTTTTAAAAATTATTTTAATCAGTTAAAATATCTTCGTTCCACAGATATCTGTTGTCGTACACTTTTCCACCATTTAAATATTTATTCTGGTTCCTTTGTGGACAAATTTTCAACATTTTTTATTGTATTTTATTTTACATTGTCAACCAGTTTGAACTTCTATTCTGTATTTGTTGTGATTTCACAGCTATAAGATGAATAGCACAGATTTACGTGTTTAATACTGAGGTTGCTGTGTTCATTTAGTCATCACATGAAACACTGATTAACCTGACTAAATGTGAGGACAGAATATTTCTCCAGACATCTTAATGTGGTGAATGAATGAACCGGACAGGAAACACGTCAGACACCTGGCCAGCTGCAGGTGAGTCACTGATTCCTCCCAGTTCCATGTATGAAGCAACTGACTGATGAAAACTTCTGACTCATCGATAACCAGATAACTGTTCTCAGAATTAATCAGTTTGAGTATTTTTAAAAATAAAAACAGTAAATTCTGTGAGTTCAGCTTCTTATATGTGAACCTAAACCAGAACATTTTATTTAGCCTTTATTTATACAGGAGACACTGAGTCTCATTCTCAAGAGAGACCTGTCCTCAAATAACACAACAAGACAACACGGAGTCACTGACAGACAACACTAAGGGACCTGTACTAGACAAAATAACACTGAGTTCCTGACAAACAGAGTCATGACTAAACACAACATAGATGCCAAGCAATGACGTTAAAATGTAAAAACTCTAAGAACAAGAACAAGTCCTAAAAGATGATAATTCCATAGTGTTTAAAAGACGTTTGAAGTCCTCTGGGGGAATCAGTGGGACAGATTCAGACTCTGCTGTAATGACTTCCAGGTTGAAAAACTGTTTTGCTGAGCTCTGGTTGGACTGAGTAATGAAGTCCTGGGAACGTAGACGATGACTGAATTGCTTACGTGACATGAAGTCCACCAGTCTGGTTTCCTTTGCGGTGCGTTCAGTGACAGCCTGCATATGGAACGGAACTTCATCAGTGATGGCGCCCCGCCTTGGTGCTCTGTAACAGGCTTCAGGGTTCCCTGGAGCAGGATTCTGGCTTCATTAGTACAGAAAGCAAACCTCTGGCTGTACCTTTCAAACAACAAAATTCATCTAAGATAAATAATGGGAAAAAGCGAATACACTGGTGTAAAAAATGCCAAATACTCTGGACAAAGACGGCCATCCACAGTCTGATGAACTTAATGTAGTTACCAGATGTTCTACAGACATGGCACTGATAGTGTGTTATCAGTTTGATGAAGTGCAAGTGAACTCCTAACTTTATATACACGTTTTGTTTCAGGTTGTCGTACCCCTCTGTTTGGAAACGCTCCATGAGAAGAAGACACCACCACTTCCATATCAAAGGCATGTCTGTCTGAAAGCAGTGTGACAATAGAAAGGAAAATTTGAGTTCAGAATGTGTCCTTTCTTTTCAAAATGAATAGTACGTGGCAACAACAAAAGCATTTGGAGAGAGCAGTTTCTTCTTTGTGTAAACGTTTTTAAAACCTAACATAAACTTAAATAAACATAAATCACGTATTTTTATGAATGCTGAGAGGAAACGATGGAATCCAGTCAGGACCGGAGTGGGACTCATTTTCAGCCCTGGAGTTTCAGACCGGCCCACTTTAGATCATCACCTATTATTATTAAAATCATGTAATTATAACCTCACATGTTAAGTCTACAATAGCGCATTGTTCTGTAAAGCTTGTAATTCGGTGTGTTTTTCTAAAATAGTTCCAATTCAGTGCAGAAAGGCTTGCTTCACAACGTGGATTTATTTCAACATTAGTGCACATCTCCAACATTATTCTATACAACAATATCAGAATCTATATTCTGTTCAAATAAGTGTTCACAGATACCCAAAAGTTAAAAATGAAATAAAATGTAACCCGGGTAAAAATGTGATAAAACACTTTTAAGTGAAATATTATAAATGGCAAGAAAATCATTTATTTCATAGGTTTAACGTTATTAAAAGTCACAGTTCATGGTAAAGTGGTTAATAAATATATTTGTAAGGTTTAAAAAACATTATTACAAAGTATTATTTTGTTTATGGTACAGTATCTGTGAAACGTGCATTTTTACGTGATGGTCAGTGAAGGTAACACGAGGCATATGCGCAACAGGAAAAACCCGGACAAATTGAACTCGGCATGCATCAGGGACGGCTGGAGTGTAACGAGCTAACTTTTTGCCGCCTGTTCCACACTTCCCTGAACTGTCTACTGGTGCTCTGTGAATGCAAAGAGGATGTCCCTAAAGACAATGCACCCAAAGAAGTGTTCAATCAAGACAGTGGTGAGAGCTGGCAGATAGTAACACTCAATGAAACCAAAGTTGCTGACGATTTCACACTGAAGTTAAAAACTCTGCTGGATGCTGAAGGGAAAACTATGGATGATATTCAAGGCTTACTCTCCAGCTCCCCTCGTCCATCACCAAGTCCTGATCGCCCTGCAAACTCCACTGAATCTATCCTACAAGCAGTTGGTGATTTATTGGAGAAAACACGTAAACCACCAGCGGAAGGTGGTTATCGACGTTTGAGACTATTCTCAGGGAACTTGCCAGTTCCTCCCAGTGAAGAACCATTTGACCACTGGCTTGAACAGGCATGGCTCATGGTGGAGGAAAGTGACTGCACGGATAAAGAGAAAAGGCGCAGGCTGATGGAAAGCTTAAAAGGACCGGCTCTGGAGATCGCCAAATCCGTCCGTGAAGCAGACCCCGAGGCAAGTCCCACTGAGTACTTAGAAGCACTGGAAAGTGCATTTGGCAGTGCTGAGTCTGGAGATGATCTCTATTTCGCTTTCCGGCTCATGCAACAACAGCCAAGCGAAAAACTGTCTGATTTTCTAAGGCGTCTGGAGAGAGCCCTCGCAAAAGTCATTCAAAGAGGAGGCTTTCCAGCTTCTAGCAAAGACCAAGCTCGCCTAGAACAACTTCTGAGAGGAGCTGTCGCTTCTGATCTCATGCTGATCCAGCTGCGCTTGAGAGAAAGAAAATCATCCCCTCCAACGTTTCTCCAACTCTTAAGTGAAATACGCACTGAGAAAAGAAAGTGGGAGTGGTGGTCTTAAAACCATCCACAGAGATCACATTCTTCCTATTGGCCAACATGTAAGATTGCCAATTCCTGAAGAAGACATGAACTGTTCAGTCAGGCAGAAAACAAAAGCTAAGACACCAAAGCAGTCCATTGTTGTTACTGAACCTGAACTGTCACAAGATTCTGATTCATCCTCA
This sequence comes from Amphiprion ocellaris, assembly GCF_022539595.1. NCBI lineage: Eukaryota > Metazoa > Chordata > Actinopteri > Pomacentridae > Amphiprion > Amphiprion ocellaris. The sequence goes on along the minus strand of NC_072782.1, from coordinate 33,416,279 downwards.
GGGTACGAGTGTTATGAGCCCCAAAAACGCTATTACACTCGTGAAACTGTCAGAGAAGAATTGAGAAAGGCTCTTAAATCTCAAGAAGCTCCACAAGAGACTCTTGTCCATTATCAAGAAAATGACAGTGATGAACATGATTCAAACAATGAAAGTGACAATGTGGAATCCCAAATGGAGGATGAAGAGTCTGTTCAAGAAAGTGAAAATGAGACAAACCCAGTTGTGATTACACCAGAAGGGTCAGACCGTGATGAAGAAGATAATGAAGATTCTGCCCCAGAACGAGAGCTGAATCCCAGAGCTTCGCGGTCTGCCACAACCCCAAAACTAAGACAAGCACCTCGTAACAAACTGGCTGACACTCCAAAGCTAAGGTCAAAGAGACAAGTTAAACCAGTAGTTAGGTTAACTTATGATGAGCCGGGAAAAGCTAAAGATCAGCCAATTACTATAATTCATAGAGGTGTTGTAATTACTATTGGCAAAGACTAAAAAATGTGTGTTTAAGGGTCATACTACTTCCCAAGTTCATTTAGTTTTATGGTAGTCTGTTGGGGACACCAGACGTTTAGTGGGAGGAGGGTGTAACCCGGGTAAAAATGTGATAAAACACTTTTAAGTGAAATATTATAAATGGCAAGAAAATCATTTATTTCATAGGTTTAACGTTATTCAAAGTCACAGTTCATGGTAAAGTGGTTAATAAATATATTTGTAAGGTTTAAAAAACATTATTACAAAGTATTATTTTGTTTATGGTACAGTATCTGTGAAACGTGCATTTTTACGTGATGGTCAGTGAAGGTAACACGAGGCATATGCGCAACAGGAAAAACCCGGACAAATTGAACTCGGCATGCATCAGGGACGGCTGCAGTGTAACGAGCTAACTTTTGCTTTTGGACATTTTCCTTGGAATAAGCGAGCTGTCGTGATTAATGGACGAAGCTGCTTCTGAGACTGATGGAGTAAAGTGGAAGGACATCGTGTAGCTCCAACTCGAAGCTCGAGAACGGTGTCGTGCTGCTTTATTACATGCTAGTTAGCACGGAGAGCGCGGGCTAACACAGCTATGCGCTAAAGAGACTGTGAGCTGCCGTTTCCACCAACTTGGCGGGACCAGGGAGACTTCGCAGAGGATCGTTGCCGACCAGACAGCGAGAAGGAGGACTGATGAAGCCATCGCCATGGTTGATGCGTTGTTCTTGGACCCGGATTTGCCCTTGTTAAGCTAAGTGTGCCTTTTCCTGGACAAAATCGTCGGACACGTTTTCACAAGGTACTGTAATTTTGTTTAGCTCGCTGAGTGAAGCGACCTTTGTGTTTTTGGTCTCCACGCTCCCGAGCATCGACACAGGCCTGCATCGTAGGTAGTGTGCCGGCTTAGGACTAGTTTATAGGACTGGACAGTAATTTCTCTCAGCAATTGTTTGGATTGCCTGGAGTGGGGAATTCATTTTGTGGGGGGATTAATTTACTGTGCCTGTGGTGACATCAAAACTATAAGGTGTTTTTTAATTTATTTTTTCATCTTTTAATTAAATTTGTTATTTTTATTATCACTTTACCTTGTGTTTGACATTAATTCTTGCCAATTTGATAGCTGGGGTCAATATTTGTATTATTTTAGTGCCAACTTTAGCCAATCCTAGATCCAATTAATTACAACTAAAATATTAAAGAGTAAATACTACATGTAAAAGAACCCAAAGCCCACTCATTTAATTCAGTGAGTAAATAAGGGCTACAAAAAGAATAAATAAAAATATTACATTTAAAAAATAAAAAGTAGAATAAAAAGTTGTACGTTCTAATAACACTATCATCTCTTTTTCCTCTGCAAGGAAACAGTTGAATCACAACTTAGATTTCATAAACATGATGAGAACATGAGTTAAAGAGCAAATCTCCAACACTATTATTTACAACATCTGAATATATGTAAGTACATCCTGTGACTGAGGGCGAGCAAAGAAATCAAAATATCAACCGACTCATCTTCATCTGTCTCCTTCCTAACTTGTGGTTCAGGTTCTGCTGCTGGAATCAGTCCCTGAGAGACTCTGCTCTCCTTTCACACTTCCTCCAGTTTCTCTAGACTCACCTGCATCTGTATCACAATAAAAAATAATAATCTGTACGCACATTTAGACTTAACCAATTAAGATACTTTCAATGGCTAAATATGCAGTCTTATTTCATATTACTTTCATTCTGTTTGCGTTGAGTTGTGGACTTTGTGTATTTACTATCTTACTTTTAATGATCTAAAATAAAACAGGTCACTGCTATCATTTGGGCATATAAAGTGGTTATATTGGAACTAATGCTTGCTAGTTCACTCTCTTACAGCAGTTCACCTGTTCCTTTACTGACAGCAGTAATCCCTTCATCACTACTGGCTCTGCTTCTGACACTAAATCACATTTTAAAAATGCTCAGAATTCTCAGCACAAATCTCCCCTTTTTACAGAGCCATCTGATCAGTTCAGGTCAGTTTCATTAATGTAGTTCTGAATCATCTCAGGGCTTCTCATGTAGAGCAGGTCTACATCATACTCTTCATTATATTAATTCTAATAATATGCACTGAATGAGCTCCTGCTTCCCGCTCTGCTGCTTGGTGCTGGACCTTTATTCTGACTCTGAGGAGCTACAAGACAAAGTTTCCCAGTGATGTGGCGTTGCATCATACTATTATTTAAATTCTGTAATGTTATGTTATTTGCCACACAGTTCACTGACTTGATAATTAACTTGAACGGTGGTTTGCAGGAAAAGTTCAACATCTTGCCGTCCCGTTTCATCGTCCTCATTTGTCGATTTGTGTTCAAACCACGAGCTCGTTTTAGTGAAAAAGTCTACAATTTCAGTACATTTAGCTGCATGTGTTTCCAGAGATTTAGTCTTTTTAATTCTCGCCTTCTTCGCACCATCCTTGCTCGTTCTATTTTCCATCTTTCAAACACACCGACCGTGTGCACGGACGTGTTACGTCAGGACGCGCCTGCAAGAAATAGAAAAAAGAGCTGCCAGTGGAGGCGGAGGCGGCCCAGAGACAGCTGTAGCAGCATAATGATCAGCCAGAGCCATAAAAACGAAACGAAACAAAAAGTTAACACCGGCCCACCAGGAATTGTCCCGGTCCTCCTGATTAGCCACTCCAGGCTTGCAAAACAACCACAAAGACACGCAAAACAACCCCTTTTTTTCACTACTTTCTGATTCTTCCTCGACTGCTCCAGGAAACAGCCGACAGTGACACTCATCTGTAGTTCCAGCAGTGACCACCAGGTGATGTACTTGAGCAGCTCTGACTCACCTGTGCAGGTGAGGAACAGGAAGCTGAAAGAAACTCCAGTTTATTCTCCTCAAGACGGTACAGAATTCTTTAAAAGTTTTCTGATAATTAATAAAAAACAAACTCTTTCATCAAACTTTAAACCATAAAATTAAAATATTGTAGCAGTGATTCAGCGGACAGCACCACCACCTCACAGGTAGAAGAACCCGGTTCACATCCTGGCCTTCCTGGGGTCTTTCTGCATGGAGTCTGCATGTTCTCCTTGCTGTGTTCTCCAGGTTCTCCAGCTTCCTCCCACAGTCCACAAACATGCTGAGGTTCACTGGTGATTCTAAATTGTTTGTAGGTGTGAATGTGAGTGTGATTGTTTGTCTCTATATGTAGCCCTGTGACAGACTGTTACCTGTCCAGGTGAACCTTCACCTTCAGTCAGCTGGGCTAGACTTCGCCCCCTAGTGATGACTTGTCCAGGTGATGGATGTTTTAAAGATAATCTTTATATTTATTCATGTAATTAATTAATTAAATCAAACAAATTATTGTTGTTATTTGTTAAAATATTAAAACTTGTTTATCAAAGTATTTTTTTTTCCACCAAAATTCACATTTTTTGAAAATCATTTTACATCCAGTCCTGTGATCTGATGTAAAACCTGAATTGAAGTCTTAATAATAAGTGACATCCAATATTTACACCTCTAGAACAGGGGTGTCCAACATGAGGCCCGTGGGCCAAAAGCGGTCCTCCAGAGGGTCCAATCCGGTCCTCAAAGTGTGAAAATTCCAGAGAAGACATTAACTGCAGATTGTAAATTAGTAAAACTATAAATTTAAAATAATTTCTAGACCATGACAAGTTGTTTTGATTAGAAAGTAAGATACTAGATTGTTCTTTTGTGTCTCATTTTTGTAATTTTTGTCTTGTTTTGTTTGGTTTTTGTCTAACTTTTATCGGTTGTCTCATGTTTTTGTCGTTTCATTTCTCATTTTTGACTTGCTTGTGTTTTTTTGTCTTATTTTGTCGCTTTGTAACTTTTTTGTCAAATTTTTTGTCTCTTTTTGTTTTGTGACATTTGTCTCATTTTTTGTCATTTTGTCTCGTATTTGTAATATTTTGTTTTTGTTGTTTTTTGTCTTTTTTTGTCTGACTTTTGGGCTGCACAGTGGTGTAGTGGTTAGCACTTTCGCCTTGCAGCAAGAAGATCCCTGGTTCGCGTCCCGGCTTTCCCGGGATCTTTCTGCATGGAGTTTGCATGTTCTCCCTGTGGATGCGTGGGTTTTCTCCGGGTACTCCGGCTTCCTCCCACAGTCCAAAAATATGCTGAGGTTAATTGATCATTCTAAATTGCCCGTAGGTGTGAATGTGAGAGTGATTGTTTGTCTCTGTATGTAGCCCTGTGACAGACTGGTGACCTGTCTAGGGTGTCCCCTGCCTTCACCTGAGTCAGCTGGGATAGACTCCAGCCCCCCATGACCCTAGTGAGGATTAAGTGGTGTATAGATAATGGATGGATGGATGGATGGATGGATGGATGGACTTTTGTCATTTGCCTATTTTTTGTCATTTTGTTCCTTGCTTTTGTCATTTTTTGTGTCATTTTTGTTACTTCATTTTTTTTGTCGCTTTGTAATTTTTTTGTCTATTTTTTGTCTTTTGTTTTGTTTTGTGTCGTTTGTCTCATTTTTGTAATATTTTGTCTTGTTTTTGTTGTTTGTTGTCGTTTGTCTGATTTTTGTGGTTCTGATCCTCCAGTAAATCCTCTGTGGTTCAGTTCCAGATGTGACTAAATGTTGTGTTCCTTTGTAGACACTCTGTGATCTGGAAGTTGTGATGTGGAAATGATAAACGGAGGCTGATGAGTTGGACTCTCCTGCTCTAAACTCTAAACCTGACCTTAGCTCTGGATGTTAAACTGTTAAATGCAAACCAACAGTTTTCTGTCAAATCTTCTAACTGATCATGAATGGGTTTTTTTTTCTAAGCGTGTTCTTCTCGTTCTGGGATGTTTTTAGCGTGTTCTTCTAGTTCTGGGATGTTTGTAGCATGTTCTTCTAGTTCTGGGATGTTTTCAGCGTGTTCTTCTAGTTCTGGGATGTTTTCAGCGTGTTCTTCTAGTTCTGGGATGTTTGTAGCGTGTTCTTCTAGTTCTGGGATGTTTTTAGCGTGTTCTTCTAGTTCTGGGATGTTTGTAGCGTGTTCTTCTAGTTCTGGGATGTTTGTAGCGTGTTCTTCTAGTTCTGGGATGTTTGTAGCGTGTTCTTCTAGTTCTGGGATGTTTTTAGCGTGTTCTTCTAGTTCTGGGATGTTTTTAGCGTGTTCTTCTAGTTCTGGGATGTTTGTAGCGTGTTCTTCTAGTTCTGGGATGTTTGTAGCGTGTTCTTCTAGTTCTGGGATGTTTTTAGCGTGTTCTTCTAGTTCTGGGATGTTTTTAGCGTGTTCTTCTAGTTCTGGGATGTTTTTAGCGTGTTCTTCTAGTTCTGGGATGTTTGTAGCATGTTCTTCTAGTTCTGGGATGTTTGTAGCATGTTCTTCTAGTTCTGGGATGTTTGTAGCGTGTTCTTCTAGTTCTGGGATGTTTGTAGCGTGTTCTTCTAGTTCTGGGATGTTTTTAGCGTGTTCTTCTAGTTCTGGGATGTTTTTAGCGTGTTCTTCTAGTTCTGGGATGTTTGTAGCGTGTTCTTCTAGTTCTGGGATGTTTGTAGCGTGTTCTTCTAGTTCTGGGATGTTTGTAGCGTGTTCTTCTAGTTCTGGGATGTTTTCAGCGTGTTCTTCTAGTTCTGGGATGTTTTCAGCGTGTTCTTCTAGTTCTGGGATGTTTGTAGCGTGTTCTTCTAGTTCTGGGATGTTTGTAGCGTGTTCTTCTAGTTCTGGGATGTTTTCAGCGTGTTCTTCTAGTTCTGGGATGTTTTCAGCGTGTTCTTCTAGTTCTGGGATGTTTGTAGCGTGTTCTTCTAGTTCTGGGATGTTTTCAGCGTGTTCTTCTAGTTCTGGGATGTTTTCAGCGTGTTCTTCTAGTTCTGGGATGTTTTCAGCGTGTTCTTCTAGTTCTGGGATGTCTGAACAGAGGAACTGAAGACCAGCAGCTCGTTATTCAGGTTTTATTTCTCTCTCTGTAAGTCGACCAGGAACACTCGGCGTTCTCCTTCCAGTCGGCGTCCTGCGACTCGTAGACTTCCTGTCGATCACAATCACTGATCAATAACCTGATCAATAATTTGATCAATAACCTGATTAATAATCTGATCAGTAGATTGATCAATAACCTGACCAATGACCTGATCAATAACCGGCTGGTTCATCTCACCTTCTTCCAGATGGGCAGCGTGGCCTTCAGCTGGCTGATGCCGTACTGGATTGCCTGCTGGCCGTCGCCGCGGTGAGGAGACGAGATCGCCATGACAACGCTGGCCTCGCCCACCTTCACCCACCTGAGGGGAGGAGGCACAGGTGAGGAACTGAAGCCTGATTGGTCCTCAGACCACACGTTAGTGTTAGCATTAGCATCTCACCCCAGCCGGTGGTGGACACAAATGTGCTTCACGATTGGCCAGCGGGCTCTGATGTCATCACACAGCCTGGTGAACTCTGATTGGGCCATGCACTCGTATGCCTCGTACTCCAGACCAATCACCTTCCTGCCCTCCATCTGGTCCTCACGGGTCGTACCTGCACACACAGACACACAATAACACACAGTAACACACAATAACACACACAGTCTTGAGCTGATGTTAAACTCTGGATTCTGTCTCCTAGTTTTTAATTTTTATGAATAATAATAATAATAATAATAATAATAATAATTAAACATTTTAATGGTTGCCCAGTACTAATAAATATTTAACTAAATATTTGATCTTTTCCTCAGAATTCTGAATAATTACTAAAAAACATTTGAACCTTTGAATAATGAAAAAATCAATAACCGATCAATACAAACCGATAAAAACTGAAACGGCTCCACAGGAAGAGCTGCTGACGGCGTCAACCACTTCCTGGACAGACAGCCAATCACGGCTCAGCTTGAAGACGTCTCTGGACTCCTCCGACATCTGATCAGAGAACAGTCGATCAATGAGAAGAATTATTGATCAGGATCTATTGATCAGTGATCGATCAGCCTTTTATTGTTCAGTGATTGATCAGGATCTATTGATTACCGTACCGTTCTATCCTCCGCTGAGCGGCGGCACCACGGCGACCTCGTCTCCGTCCGCCAGAGTCACCACCTGGTCGCCCACGGCAACGTACTGCTGACGCACCGCCAAGACCACGTGATGCTGCAGCGCTGACAGCCTGAGACACAAACAGCAGAACACGCGTGTTCATTCCAAGTTGGAACATGATGTAGTGATGGGAGGCTCTTTATATCACGCTCTGACATGGTTTCAGGAGTCTAGTGTGTCGTCACGTGTTCTAGTCACATGTTGATATTAACATGTTATGACATGTTGTAGTCACATGTTATTAACATGCTATGATGTGTTTTAGTCATGTTATTAACATGTGTTTTAGTCACGTGCCATTAACATGTGGTGACGTGTTTTATGTTATGTGTTGTCTTGTTTTGATGAGGTTGTCTGAAGTTCTGTAACGTGTTGTATGACGGTTCTCGTGTTGTTGTGACATGGTTTATGATGAACTTTGTGACGTGGTTTAGTACGTTTCTCTGATGTTTTTCTGATGTTGTGTGACAGTTTTTATGATGTGTATTTTAACGTTTTCTCGTGCTCCGGGTTGCTGCGATGCTCTGACGTGTGTCATGGATCTGTAGTCGTATTTGCACCTCGGGTGTCGCCGTAGCAACAGCCTCCAGAGGTCACCGCTGCTGATTGGTGTCGGGACGTCAGGAAGCTCCTCCTCCTTCCGGCCGGTCAGCTCGGCACTCTTAGCGAAGTACAACACGAGCACCTGAGGAGGAAAACCCTTTCACAATAAAACACCACACTGACACTTTACAGCTCAGAAAACCAGCCGAAAGTCAGAGCTATTAACCATGACTGAAAACCTTCACACGTTTTTACGTTTTGTGTTTTAGTAGAATTTATTTAGGAACAGAATCAGATTTAGAGTCTAAAAAAGACTAATTATTACTATTATTATATTATATTATATTATATTATATTATATTATATTATATTATATTATATTATATTATATAACTATTATTATTACTGTTATTATGAGACACTGATTTGTTTTTTTAAATGTAATTTTGAGAAACAATAATACATAAAAATGAGTATTTCATATAAACCTGATCAGAATTATTTGGAGAATATGAACCCAGCAAAATGAAAAAAAGCAGACCCAAAATGAGAAAAAGAGACACGAAACGACAGAAACAAGACACGAAACAACAAAAACAAGACACAAAATGAGACACAAAACAACAAAAATGAGACACAAAATGACAAAAATGAGACACAAAAGAAGAAAAAATTACAAGAATGAGACACGAACTGACAAAAACGAAACAAAAAAATGACGAGACACAAAATGACAAAAACAAGACACAAAACAACAGAAACGACAAAATGACAAAAACAAGACACAAAACAACAGAAACGACAAAATGACAAAAACAAGACAGAAAATGACAAAAACAATACATGAAACGACAAAAACAAGGCTCAAAATATTTTTGTGCATCTAGTCATCCTGTTGTGTGTCTTAAAGTCCTGTAGTGTCTCCAGAATCGCTGCTGAGGCAGTTGAAGGATTCTGGAGACTCTACAGAGCATCAGAGTGAAGTTATTGAATATTTGTGTCTCCTGGTTGTAATCTGCAGACGGTCCCTGTTACTCCTCATAGACGCTAATGTTATTCCTGTTACTCCTCATAGACGCTAATGTTATTCCTGTTACTCCTCATAGACGCTAATGTTATCCCTGTTGCTCCTCATAGACGCTAATGTATCCCTGTTACTCCTCATAGACGCTAATGTTATCCCTGTTACTCCTCATAGACGCTAATGTTATCCCTGTTACTCCTCATAGACGCTAATGTTATCCCTGTTACTCCTCACAGACGCTAATGTTGTTCCTGTTACTCCTCATAGATGCTAATGTTATCCCTGTCACTCCTCACAGATGCTAATGTTATTCCTGTTACTCCTCATAGACGCTAATGTTATTCCTGTTACTCCTCATAGACACTAATGTTATTCCTGTTACTCCTCAGACACTAATGTTATTCCTGTTACTCCTCATAGACACTAATGTTATTCCTGTTACTCCTCATAGACACTAACGTTATTCCTGTTACTCCTCATAGATGCTAATGTTATTCCTGTTACTCCTCATAGACGCTAATGTTATTCCTGTTACTCCTTAGACACTAATGTTATTCCTGTTACTCCTCATAGACGCTAATGTTATTCCTGTTACTCCTCACAGACGCTGTTATTCCTGTTACTCCTCACAGACGCTAATGTTATCCCTGTTACTCCTCATAGACGCTAATGTATCCCTGTTACTCCTCACAGACGCTAATGTTATTCCTGTTACTCCTCACAGACGCTAATGTTATCCCCGTTACTCCTCACAGACGCTAATGTTATCCCTGTTACTCCTCACAGACACTAATGTTATTCCTGTTACTCCTCATAGACACTAATGTTATTCCTGTTACTCCTCATAGACGCTAATGTTATTCCTGTTACTCCTCAGACACTAATGTTATTCCTGTTACTCCTCATAGACACTAACGTTATTCCTGTTACTCCTCATAGACACTAATGTTATTCCTGTTACTCCTCATAGACGCTAATGTTATTCCTGTTACTCCTCAGACACTAATGTTATTCCTGTTACTCCTCATAGACACTAACGTTATTCCTGTTACTCCTCATAGACGCTAATGTTATTCCTGTTACTCCTCATAGACGCTAATGTTATTCCTGTTACTCCTTAGACACTAATGTTATTCCTGTTACTCCTCATAGACACTAATGTTATTCCTGTTACTCCTCATAGACACTAATGTTATTCCTGTTACTCCTCATAGACGCTAATGTTATTCCTGTTACTCCTCAGACACTAATGTTATTCCTGTTACTCCTCATAGACGCTAATGTTATTCCTGTTACTCCTCAGACACTAATGTTATTCCTGTTACTCCTCAGACACTAATGTTATTCCTGTTACTCCTCATACACGCTAAGGTTGTTCCTGCTGTACTGTAGATCAAACTGTCTGCCTCACAACGATGGAAACATTCACCGTTCATGTTTTGACAACCTAAAACGACGAGTTATTGACACCGGAAGTCCGAATCTGTGAAGATCTTTCCGACTTCACCGAACCTCACTGGGTTTAGCGTGTTTGTGAACTTCCGGTCAGAAATCAGCTGCTGCAGAGCTCCGTGTTCAGATGTTTCCTCCAGCTGACAGAGAGTTCCTAAAGTTCCTCATCAGCCACTGCTTCACTTCCTAACGTTTGTTTCTTTCAGCTGCTCGGGGTTTACCAGAGCTAAAACACGGAACCAGGAGGACGGAGTCTGGAGAACATCTAGACACCTGCAGGAGAGGAAGAGCTCCAGGACTCACCTGGGCAGTCATGAAGAACCACCAGACGGACCGTTCACCCGGTGCTACTCCTCTGACACCGAGGCTCCCACACATGCGCAGTAGCTCAGGAAGAGAACGTATCAAAGCCGCTGTGACGAGGGGTGGTTCGGTCACGTGAGTCGTGATGTTTGACGCACGTAAGTGACGTCGGAACGTCAACGAATCACCTGAACCCTAAAACACTCTTTTTTTAAACTCACCCTCCTGTTGACTGTGGAGTCACAGGGGTGCCACAATAAAAAATAAATAAATAAATAAATAAGGAAATAAAGGTGTAAATATAAAGAGAAATAATTAAATAAGGAAATAAATGTGTAAACATAAATAAATAAAAGAATAAATAAATAAATAAAAACGTAAATTTTGTCTTTGCTTTTCCCTTTTCACTTTTTTCCTTTTATTTTTCCATTTTGTCATTGTCTTTTCCTTTTGTTACTGCTTTTTCCTCAGTCCACCAAGTAAAAGTAATGACAACAGCCTTTGCTTTTACTTGATGGACTGAGCTGTCAAATGGCTCTAGGCTGTCCAGGTGAGTAGTCAATACCTGATCCAGGATTCCTGCCTGACGTCAGCTCCTAGCACGGCTAAAGTGAAGTGATGTCACCGTGGAGCTTCGGCTGATTCTACCAGCAGACACTGAAAGGAATCTGATAGTTCAGTAAGTTAATGTTTATTATCGTATCGGTGCCGCTTTTAATGCACTTTATATGCAGCTTTAGTGTCAGATATGATGTGTGCCATACATTCCAGGGGTCCGTTTCACGAAGCAGGTTTAGTGAAAACTCTGAGTTTGTTAACCCTGAAATGAGGGAAACTCAGTTTTCCGTTTCACAAAGGGAGGTAACTCAAACCAGAGACAGAGGGGTAACGCTAGCCTGTTTCACAAAGAGAGGTAACTTAAACTCTCGGTCAGTTACCATAGTAACAGACTCTATGAATCTAACCTGGTCGGGACCAGGTTTTTCTCAGTAAACCTCGAGTTTCTCTCTGTCTCTGCCCTCTTTCAGCCACACGCCATTAGATTTCCTCATTCATTCATTCATTCAGCAGGTGAGTTTTGAGCCTCGTTCTGCCGTCTATAAATGTCATGTCCGTTTATTAACGATCCAGTAGATGAAGGAGCAGAATTACTGTAGAGAATTAAATATTTGTCGGGAGATTGTTATCAGACCACGCATAGATGTTCTCGCATTTCCGGACAGTTATCTTTTAGAGCGGTACCGTTTCACATCACAGTCCATAATCTACATACAACCTCATCCGTCCTTACATTTGCAATATTACCAACCACAGTCATGCTCTCACATCCCAGCAGATATTGTGTGTTGCACTGCGGTTCTTTGCAAATGGAAGTTTTTTATATAATGTTGGAGATGCAGAACACCTCAGTAAGACAACTGTATGTTGCACGCACACACACACACACACACACATATATATATATATATGTGTGTGTATATATATACATATATATGTATATATATATACACACACACACACACACACACATATATATGTGTGTGTGTGTATATATATATATATACACATATATGTATATATATACACACACACACACACACACACACACACACACACACACACACATATATATATATATATATATATATATATATATATATATATATATACACACATACATACAATTCTTATGACAATAAGTTATTGTTCTTATTCGGTTCCTGATCCTCTGGTAGCTAAATATAAAATTACTTGGATTGGGGGTAGAAAAACTGGATCGGGCGTCTCTCGACTACAGGCTTTTATTTTGGAAAATCAATAATTTTTAAATTAGATGATTATAATAATAGTTAAAGAATTAAAATGACTTTCAAATGAACAACATCCAAGCAGTCAGTTTAAATGCTATATGTACTATAAATATTTGCTATTATGAATTATGATCATAAGTGACAGTCTTAAACCGGATCAGTCTGATCACTTTAATTACATGAAGACGAGTTCTGCAGCTTTTGTTCTGAAAATCCAGTGCAGGAAGTGTTCGCTCGTGACTGAACAGCTTCCCGTTGTTGTGACCCGGGAAGTCCACGTCACTGTCAGAACCGGAGGGACCAGGACCGGACCGGCTCCGTCAGAACTCCGGTTTGACGGTTTAACTTCGTGACTGTTGACCCGAAATGGCGGACGAGGCCACGCGCAGGGCCGTGTCGCAGATCCCGCTGCTGAAGACGCACGCGGGGCCGCGGGACCGCGCGCTGTGGCCGCAGCGGCTGAAGGAGGAGTACCAGGCGCTGATTCGGTTCGTGGAGCAGAACAAGGCGGCGGACAACGACTGGTTCCGCCTCGAGTCCAACGCGGACGGCACGCGCTGGACCGGCACCTGCTGGTTCGTGCACGAGCTGCTGCGCTACGAGTTCCGGCTGGAGTTCGACATCCCGGTGACGTACCCGGACACGGCGCCCGAGGTGGCGGTACCGGAGCTGGACGGGAAGACCGCCAAGATGTACCGGGGCGGCAGGATCTGCCTCACCGAGCACTTCGCGCCGCTCTGGGCCCGGAACGCGCCGCGGTTCGGCCTGGCCCACCTCATGGCTCTCGGACTCGGACCGTGGCTCGCCGTGGAGGTACCGGACCTGATCGGTAAGGGGCTCGTGGTGCACAAGGAGCGGCCGCGCGAGGCAGCGGCGGAGTGACGTCACCGGACCGGACACCGGGACCGGAGGCTGGTGGACAGAACCAGAACTCTGTCAGAATTACTGTCAACATGAGACTGGTGGAGACTCAACAGACTAGTGCAGCAGGAACATCTGACTGCGCATGTGCAGTAAACTAGTTAAACCAACAGTGTGGGTCCACTGGATGCAGAATTATAGTTCTGAACATAGAAACAGTTTGATGAACAGAGATCTGTTAGAAAAACTCAGATTATGAACACCGCTAGAATTATTAATGCTCTGTAATAAACTACCCCATTACTTTGTCATATTTAATAAACTGTCAGAAAACCAGAACATTCTGATATGATAAAACCTGAACAGGTTGAGAAAGTAGTTCTGTGGATCTCAGACTAAACTTTCAGTGACTTTAGTTCTCTCACAGTGAAAAGATAAACGTCTCAGCCCTGAAATAAACTAAAAATGGTTCCATGAGTTGTTCAGCAGCTCGTATCTGATCATTTATTTTAATAATTACAGTTTATTTTGATAATTTTTGTGTTTGGGAGACAGAAATGTTCTGTGGTCTGAGGACAAACTGTTGAATAATAAAGAGAACCTGTGACTCAGTTCATGTTTTATTAGTCCAGATCATTGACAGGAACATACATGTAATAAAGAGACATGTTCCTGTGTCACTTGTTCAGTTCCTCCCGTCTGCTTCAGTTCAGAACACGACAATAAAAACGGTGAAAAAATCAAATCAGTGAAACATTTGAAGCTGAATCAGCTCAGAGTTGTTGCTCCGCCTCCTCTCAGTAAACTTGGATAAGCTCCGGCCACTCGTCGACAGGCCACACCCCATTTTCCTGCACATTGCTAGGCGACGACTTCCAGTCCCAGCTCCTCACCGGGATGCTCCAGGTGGCGCCGTAGTTCGCCGTCACGTAGTCGAGTGTCTCGCACGGAACACGAACTTTCAGCTCCAGAAGCTCCGCCCAGCAGAGCGCGAACCGAGGGAAGACATACCTGAAAAAACTTTATTTACAACTCAAGGTTTTCCACAGCAGTATAGAGGAAGACGTAAAACGTGTGAACTCATAAATCAGTTTACCGTCTCCTGCTTCTATTTCACTGTAAAAATAAACAAGTTAAAATTAGAAAACATGTTTACTTGAACTTCCTGCCGCTCTTCGCCTGCGTCCCTCCGTTCCAGACCACGTCTCCGTCCTCGTAGAAAAAGAAAATGTCCAGTTTGATGTCATCGCTCTGAAATGAAAGTTCCAGACTGTCCTTTACCTGCACATCAAAATAAGAAACACACCGTCAAAATAAAATACACATCAGCTTCAACAGAAAGTACAAGAAGTTTTAAACTAAAATACAAAAACATTTCAAAGTAGAATGAAAACTTACTCAGCATAAAGATTGTAGTGTTAAAAAATATTACAAGCAAAAGTAAATAGGAAAAATATTCCTAGAAGTTCTATAACTTGAACAAAACCAGAAAAAAGGAAATAAAGTTCTGACCTTCCCAAACTTGTGTTTGAGTGACAGGCCGGCGTCTCTGAACGCTGCGATGATGTCGGGTCTGAAGTCTGAGATGAAAATCCCGATATCAACGTCACGGCTGTATGAGATAATACTGCACTGCCTGAACCACCCTGCAGGGGGCGAGACACACCCAGGGACAGAGACACGTGTTACACTGGGATATTAGCATGTTAGCATGTCATATAACACTATGCTTGGATATAAGCATGTTAGCATGTCAGAACATTACACTGGGATATTAGCATGTTAGCATGTCATATAAAGTTTCACTTGGATATTAGCATGTTAGCATGTTATATGTGTTATACTGTTAGCATGTTATATGTGTTGTATGTTAGCGTGTTAGCATGTTCCATGTGTTGTATGTTTTAGCGTGTTACCCAGACAGGTGCCGCTGCTGAGCCAGAAGGGGATTTCAAGGCTCGTGAGCGTCTGAGCCGTTAAATGAAGCAACGACTTTGCTTTCCTCCTGAAATCCACGGCGGCTGCAGATGAGTCGTCAGGGTAGAGCTGCAGAGACACAAATTCTGTTAATGATTCTTTATTTCTTTGACCTGGAAACTGTTTTTTATTTCCGTGTTGTTTTCGCTTTGTGTTCGGTCAGACCTGCAAGAAGTTGCGGGCGTCACGGTAACGACACTCCAGGAAGTGGGCATGTTGCTGCTGGTCCAGGAAGTGGGTCAGGTTCCGCGGGACTCGAACATCGAGGCCATCAAGGACGGTGAGGATGAGCTCCGGCCTGCAGGGGGCGACACACAGTTCAACAACACCAGACTGTGACTACATGGTTGTAACTACGGTGACACACATACAGTAGCAACCTGTCAATCACAAGCTAGCTCCGCCCCCAAACATCCTGTTTCATCGTCTGGTTTCTTCTGAAAGAGACAATAACTAACTGAGCTTAGGCCAAACAGAGAGAACAGACCCAGTGAGGTCAGTCTGAGATGCCCCCTGCTGGCTGGAGGACAGAATGCAGACCTGGAGGTTACCTTCACCTTTTATCTGCTTATATATGAGACGATGTTATGACATGAGCATGCATCATGACATGAACACGTATGTTGAACCTGTCGTAGGCTCCGGCGTGGCGTCCGTAGTCCAGCAGCCTGAAGGGGGCGAAGCTTCGGTCCATGTGGGCTTTGAGGCGCAGGGCTCCGTGCCACAGGTAGTTCCCGCTGCGCTCGTACAAGAACACCACCTGGACAAACAGCAGGACAGCATCAGGAACACACCTGCAGCTACAGCCTGAAGCTCACCTGGCCGGCAGGTGGCTGCTGGGAGCCTCTGATTGGTTGATAGCGGGCAGCGACTGATTACTGGATCAATAATCAGCATTTCTCAAGTTATTGGGAAAATCATCTTTGAAACTAGTTTTCATTGAATAAGTTCATTTAAATTTGAGCTACTTTGGTTTTAAACATCTGTAGAGAACATTGGAACAAAGATCTGTGTCACATTTTGATACCAAGACTTGCAAAAATACGTCAGTTCCAGATACAGATTATCAGTCTCCTCACAAATAATAATACTACTATTAATAATACTACTAATGCTACTACTAGTTGTTACAGATGTGTGAGAAACCAAAGGAAAAGCTGAGTAAATGAGTGTAGAATAGAAGGAACGCTGTCAGACAGGTGGATGATTAAAGAAGGAGGCTGGTGGTTGGTGCAGAACGATCAGCTGACTTTACAGCAACCAATGACGAGGATTTAACCGATCAGGTAGAAGACCCGTCAGAAAATGTCCAGCAGATGGTTCTGGTCTCACCTGCTGCTGGTCTGGATGTTCAACAGACTCTTACTGAGTCCAGAGACTCTCACCTGCCTGCAGGTGTGTCTGTGGCCCCACCCACCTGGATGATGTAACTGCGGAAGCGGAGCAGAAAGTACAGAGGGATCTCCTCTCCTGATAGGGTGTCCAGACTGGCCAATCGTGGGTCTTCTCCTCGCAGCTCCAGCAGCTCGAAGCCTTTCTGCTCAGCAGCCATTAGGAAGCCAGGCTGAAACAAACAAACAGCATTTACCTGATAAAATGCAAACCAATCAGAATTTACCAGATTCAGGATAGAAACTCTCTCTGCGAGCCTGAACTCACATCGTACTTCCACAGGTTGGCGTGCAGAGCAAATGACGTGATTGGCCGGCCGGTGCACAGGAAGCTGCAGTGCGGCTCACGCAGCAGCCGCTCGCGCTGCCGCAAAGCAACCTGGGAGAGCAGGGAGAGCGCTGCGGTGTCGGCAAGGAACAGCGGCAGCCTGAAATGCTGCGCTAATGCCAGAAACTTCTTCACCGCCTGCTGCAGAGACAACCAGCAGCACGGTGACCATGGTGACAACAGTCGAAAAGCTTACAGCAGCACACCTGATGCAGCCTAGATAACAAACATGCTAACAGGCTAACAGTGATGCTACCAGGCTAATAGTGATGCTAAGATTCAAGATTCCAGATGTTTATTGGCTATCTGTACACATAAACAGGTTTTGGAGCTTTCTTAGAAGTGACGTTAGAGAACAGGCTAACAGGAGCGCTAACAGGAGCGCTAACAGGCAGGCTACCACTGACAGTACTGCTGGTTCATACTGTGATGAACTGATCAGTCTGTCTCTAGTTCCACAGGGCAGCTAGCAGCAGTGCTAGCATTAGCGTTGACTCACCCATTGGCTGTGGCTGGAGCTCAGGGGACCTCCAGGGTTCAGGATGTGAGGACCAGGCTGCTGCAGAGGAAACAGATGTGATGTGAAACATGGAGACACTCTGACAGTTCAACAAAACCTGCAGATAAAACCTCTGGATCTTGATCACCAGGAGGAGATCTGCTGACGCGAAGATCTAAATCCAAACTCACAACAGGACCAGCTCTAGACCAGCATCAGTTACCATGGAGATCTAGCTCCGTAGCATCAGTTACCATGGAGATCTGGCTCCACAGCATCAGCTAACATGAAGATCTAACGCCATAGCATCAGTTACCATGGAGATCTAATTCCACAGCATCAGTTACCATGGAGATCTGGCTCCACAGCATCAGCTAACATGAAGATCTAACGCCATAGCATCAGTTACCATGGAGATCTAATTCCACAGCATCAGTTACCATGGAGATCTGGCTCCACAGTATCAGTTACCATGGAGATATAATTCCACAGCATCAGTTACCATGGAGATCTAGCCCCACAGCATCAGTTACCATGGAGATCTGGCTCCACAGTATCAGTTACCATGGAGATCTAACTCCACAGCATCAGTTACCATGGAGATCTAACTCCACAGCATCAGTTACCATGGAGATCTAGCTCCACACCATCAGTTACCATGGAGATCCAGCAGGTAAATCAGACACTAAACATTCCTACTGACTCATTGGTTCTGTTCAGATTACAGACTTCTCACTGCGCAGCCGCACTGTTACTGTTGTTGTTGTTGTTGCCGTTTACCTTTCACGCTGCACTGTGACGTGTGCCTCACCTTGCTGACGTATTTGCGGTAGTAGTACAGCTGGAACAGCAGGAACACGGAGCTGCTGACGATCAGCAGCGACAGCATGGCCGTCCGGTTCACGCGAGGCATCCGGTAACGGGGCCCGGGAACGCGCAGCTCATGACGTCTGGACGGAGCTGGGTGCGCGAGACGGCGGCGCCAAAATCCTCAGAACAGAACGAAAACAAACCAACGGCACCCGACAGCAGCCATCTTTACTCCTCCTCTTCCTCCTTCTCTTCCTCTTGGTAAACGCTACATCTGTGAGTCTTTACCGCCACCACGTGGAGGGAGTTCAGATTAGACTGAATTTAGAACACCGCTTTCTTTCTTTCTTTCTTTCTTTCTGATGTTCTGTTCGTATGGTATTCTGTTGTATGAACATTAACCCTCCTGTTGTCCTCATTTACAAGCACCAAAAAATATAGTTTCCTTGTCTGAAAAAAATTCAGCAAAATTTGGCAAGAAAATTCTTGTAAATATTTTCAAAAAATGAGTAAAAATCTTGCAAAAAATCCTAAAAATATCTAAATTGATTCCATATATATCAGTAAAACGTCTAATATTTCCTTAAAGAACATTCACAAAAAAATCAACCAAAATCCAGTGAATTTTGCTGGATTTTGGTTGATTTTTTTGAGAATGTTCTGAAAGAAACTTTTTTAAAAGCATTACTTTTTTTCCTGCAAAAACTGTTCAAAAATTTCCCAAAAATTTTGAAAATGTGGACATCAGAAGTTTCACTGTGAAAATATCTAGTTTTAGAACAGGTCAATTTGACCTGCAGGACGACATGAGGGTTAAAGTGACTCTAACAGACTGATGGAGGTCTGATGAAAGGTCAACATATTTACCGTCATCATCAATAAACATGGGTTGCACAGTGGTGTAGTGGTTAGCACTTTCGCCTTGCAGCTAGAAGATCCCTGGTTCGCGTCCCGGCTTTCCTGGGATCTTTCTGCATGGAGTTTGCATGTTCTCCCTGTGCATGCGTGGGTTCTCTCCGGGTACTCCGGCTTCCTCCCACAGTCCAAAAATATGCTGAGGTTAATTGATCATTCTAAATTGCCCGTAGGTGTGAATGTGAGAGTGATTGTTTGTCTCTGTATGTAGCCCTGTGACAGACTGGTGACCTGTCTAGGGTGTCCCCTGCCTTCACCTGAGTCAGCTGGGATAGACTCCACCCCCCCATGACCCTAGTGAGGATTAAGCGGTGTATAGATAATGGATGGATGTATGGATCAATAAACATTTCTTCACTTTCTAGCTGAAATCCCAGACTGCTCACAAATAAAACAAGAGCACTGTTAGGAATAATTATCTCACAAAGACACTGCTAGCTGAACACTGAAACTCACATCACATATGAGTATTACAACATCTCAAAAATGTTCATCATGTCTTCTTATTAATGCAATAATTTTGAGTTCTTTTTTTCAGCTGCATAGATAGATTATGATTACCTGGACAGTTTGGTAATCATCATCTATCTGTGCAGCTGAAAAAAGAACTCAAACTGAGTATTACAATATTTAAATTAATAAGCATTTATTGTGTAATTAATGCATGAGCTAGTTTGACCTTTAAAGGGACAGAGATGGATTCTAGCAGTAACTCCAGGCTCTGGAGGGTGAAATACATGATGGATAGTGTTCACACATAAACACCAAAAAGAGAGTTTATTCCTATTTCCTTATACAGTAACAACTAATTGAAACTGTAAACTGAAGTCTGTTTAAGGTGGAAACCAGAATAATCCTCCCTATGAGACACCACCAGTAGCTGCATCACAGCTAACAGGAACAGATGGACAGGTAGAGAACAGGAAGAGGTTCTAGGAGGTTCTATTTATAGGGAGCAGTTCTTGGAGATTAGATGAATCGAGTACCAGAGATCTGGACGTATCTGAGCACCAACTGATGGGAGAACTGAGTCTAAACCATGGTTTATCACCACCTTTAGCCAATTACAGTTCACTATTTGAATTATATGTTTCTATTCTATAGCCAATCACATTCTACCATACTGTATAAAATGTTCTATTCATATCAGACTTGATCCTTTTCTGGGAGGTTGTTCCAAACAGAAAAGGTCCTCGATCAAGATCCCTTTTGAGACTCTGATATTAGAGAATAAACAGCTTAATAGGAGCGAAGTAGTTTGTCTTCTATCTGAAATAACGATCACCTAGTTTCACCCCACCGACAGACAGAACAGCGAGTTAGACCAAGTTCAGAATGAATGTGATGCTGATGATTTAACTTCTTTACTTTCAGGTCAAATGGTGTTCATTTTTACTTTCTTTCAAAG
Source organism: Amphiprion ocellaris (assembly GCF_022539595.1). Classification (NCBI taxonomy): domain Eukaryota; kingdom Metazoa; phylum Chordata; class Actinopteri; family Pomacentridae; genus Amphiprion; species Amphiprion ocellaris. The sequence goes on along the minus strand of NC_072782.1, from coordinate 33,395,423 downwards.
CTACTGCAGAAGACATTTTTCTATTAAATGTACAGCTACAGACTTTAAATCATAATGAGAATAAGAAGTTCAGTGTAGTCGTCAGGTTTTACAGATTCAACAAACTGAAACTCCAAACTGTCAGTGGACTCAGCTGATCACTGGTCAGTCCATACAGCACAAGCACCATGACAATGGGAAGCTAAAGAGTCACCATGGCAACGGGCAGCTAAAGAGTTACCATGGCAACGGTCAGCTAAAGAGTTACCATGGCAACGGGAGCATAAAGAGCCAAGCCTCCAGTAGAATCATCTGAAGTCAAACTGTTTATTCTGTTCTACATTAAATGCTTCAGTTTATTCCTGATGGAGACCAAACAGCAGCTGTAGATCAATATATTGATCAGACATCAGTTCATCCTCTGTCCTCTAACTTCACAGCTTTCAGGTTGAAACTGAGCAAGGATTATTTCACATTTATTTTATTTTAAATGTCTCAGTGTGCAGCACTAATGTCTGTATTGAATATTGTTAACATAGGAAAGTTCAATATCTATCTATCTATCTATCTATCTATCTATCTATCTATCTATCTATCTATCTATCTATCTATCTATCTATCTATCTATCTATCTATCTATCTATCTATCTATCTATCTATCTATCTATCTATCTATCTATCTATCTATCTATTTCCAGGTGTTCCTGGGCTAGATGAGATATGTATTTCTCCTTGTGAGTTCTAGGTCTACCTTCCAGCTCAGTTCACTCTTGTTAAATAGTTTTCAGTGATTCACATCAGTTGTGTTGTTGTATTTTCACTGTGTGGTTGTTTAAAAAACATTCAAATGTTCTCATCATATTTAATGTTTGAATCTTCACTTCTGTGTTTGATTGTTCTTTATTTTTGTTTATATACTTTAATAAAGAATTTCTGGATTGGAGCTGAGACTTTGAAATGATTCTGGTACTTATCCAGAAAACAAACTTTCATAACGCGTCCCGTTTTACCAAAACTCTCTGTCGGTGTGGAAGTCCAGAGTTTGTGAATAAATCTGAGGAAAAACATCTTAAACTTGTGAATGAAAATCTTCAATCTGTCTGTAGTTCAGTATGAAGCTGCAGCTGCTGGTTCAGATAGACTGAAAATATGGCAGAAGAAACTCAAACAGCTGGTTGATGTAAATAAACAGCTGGCTAAAGTGGGTAAACAGCTGGTTAAAGTAGATAAACAGCTGGTTAAAGTGGGTAAACAGCTGGTTGAAGTAAAAAAAACTGCTGGTTAAAGTGGGTAAACAGCTGGTTAAAGTGGAAAAACAGCTGGTTAAAGTAGATAAACAGCTGGTTAATGTGTGTAAACAGCTGGTTAAAGTGGGTAAACAGCAGGTTAAAGTAGATAAACAGCTGGTTAAAGTGGGTAAACAGCTGGTTAAAGTGGATAAACAGCTGGTTAAAGTGGATAAACAGCAGGTTAAAGTAGATAAACAGCTGGTTAAAGTGGGTAAACAGCAGGTTAAAGTAGATAAACAGCTGGTTAAAGTGGGTAAACAGCAGGTTAAAGTAGATAAACAGCTGGTTAAAGTGGGTAATCAGCTGGTTGAAGTAAAGAAACAGCTGGTTAAAGTGGGTAAACAGCTGGTTAAAGTGGATAAACAGCTGGTTAAAGTGGATAAACAGGTGGGTAAGGTGGTGCCAGGTCCCCACATGGTGCCAGTGAGAACGCGTGTGTGTCCCCACTACACCGGAACACCAGCACTCTGCACACAGAACAAGATGGCGGACGGCAGCAGCTGTGGTTCGTCCACAACAAAAAGGCCGAGCTAAAACTTCTCCTGGACTTTGTTAAACTCCACTTTTCCCGCTGTGACCGGAGACATGACGGGTCCCCATCGCCTCTAACGGTCTGTTTACCGGCTGGCTGTGTTTCCCGGGGGATGTTTCCGTGATTGTGCCCCGGTCTGAAGCGGACTTTGGTCGTTTTCTACAAACCGGGAAGGTAAGAACGGCTGCTGCTAGCCGCTAGCTTAGCTCCCCGCTAACCGTTTGTTTTGGTTGTGTGTCGGTGTTCGGACGGGCCTGAGTACACATCGGTACCCGGTTCCGGTTCACCGGGACCGAAGCTTAGAACCGGGGGTTTAATGAACGTACAGACAGCAGATTTATTGAGGAAAAAACGGTACCGGGACACTGTTAGCAGGACTGTACAGTCGGCTAACACAGCTGCGGCTATTGTCACCGAGGAGGCTAACCAGTACTACAGTACTGTAAGTACTACTGCAGTACTGTTAAGTATAAAACACTGTTACTGCAGTACTGTAAGTACTACTGCTGTACTGTAAGTATAAAACAATATTAATGTAGAGCACAGCAATACTACTAATACTATTACTACACAGAACTGCAGTACTACTGATAGTGTTGCTGTATAATAGTAGAGTGTTACTGATTCTATAGTGCTGTTGATACTGTTACTGTACAATACTACTCATGTTGTTACTGCAGCACTACCGACACTGTACTGTACAGTACTACTGATACTGCTGCTGGTCAGTACTGCAGTACTACTGATCAGCAACAGTATCAGTATCAGTTCTGACTGACTTTGATTTTTCTGTAATTTCTGGTTAGAGCTTCTTTTAAATGATGTTGTTGACGTCATCAGGTTAGGTGACGTTCCAGATGTTGCTGTGTGTTATTCTGGTCTGGGTGATATTCCAGATGTTGCTGTGTGTGCTGTTCCAGATGTTGCTGTGTGTTATCCTGGTCTGGGTGATATTCCAGATGTTGCTGTGTGTTATTCTGGTCTGGGTGATATTCCAGATGTTGCTGTGTGTTATTCTGGTCTGGGTGATATTCCAGATGTTGCTGTGTGTTATTCTAGTCTGGGTGATATTCCAGATGTTGCTGTGTGTGCTGTTCCAGATGTTGCTGTGTGTTATTCTGGTCTGGGTGCTGTTCCAGATGTTGCTGTGTGTTATCCTGGGTTGGTCTGGGTCATGTTCCAGATGTTGCTGTGTGTGCTGTTCCAGATGTTGCTGTGTGTTATTCTGGGCTGGTCTGGGTCTGACTACGTCCTGACGGGTCACCAGGTGTACCAGAGTCTGTAGATGTGGTAGATGTGGCAATAAGATGTGGCAATAATAAAAAACTAACTTATATTCTCAGTTTTATGAAGATATTTTATTTTTTTGTGAGTATTCTCTAGATTTCTTGGGTAGAAATATTACACTCAGTGATGTAAAGCTCCCTGGTCCTTCAGCCTCTAATCATCTGGGATCCGTTTAACTCCAGGTTTCAGTACCGACCCTCAACTAGACTACTGTAGAACTCAGGAAACCGGGAGAACCTGTCTCCTCCAGCAGGTGGTGAAGGAGTCTGAGACCTTCAGGGTGCATCACCTGTGGTTCAACATCTGGTTCGGACCCTCCTGGGGCCCACTTTAGAGATTTTTAGCTGGGAGAAGATCCAGAACTCTCTGGAGGAACCACATCTCTGATCTGGTCTGGGAACACCTCAGCATCAACCAGGCGGACTCTAGAGAGCGCTGCTGGAGAGGAACATCTGGAAGAACCTGCTCAGCCAGCTGTGGACCCCAGATAATGTTGTTTTTTTCATTTTATGTCTTGTTTTTGTCGTCTACATCATCAAACAGTGTTCCTACAGAATGTGTAGAGCAAAGCTATGTCCTCTCTTCTATTTTCCATGTTTTCATTCCATCGTCAGCTTTGATTGAATGTCTCCCTCCAGCTCATATTATCAGGATCAGACTAATTCTTTGGACTGTTTTCCATCAGTCAGTTTGTCCTCTTGGTCAGCAGTAACAGCAGCTAAATATCTAGCTTCTCCTGCTGAGAAAAAGATCACATTAGCATGGATTAGAGTAGGGTTAGCAAACAACACAGAAAACATGGAATAAAAATGCTACCATTGATATGGAAGCTGAGCCAATCAATACCTATTATTGATCAATATGGAGCAGAAAACTGGAAAAGAGAAGGTTGATTTTTCAGACATTTAGAGCCCAGATTGGTTCTCCTGACAGGACAGGTGTGTGCAGGTGCTGATACCTGTCACCAAATGGACAGAGTTTATCTTCAGTGCTTGTAGTCGCCATCTTTCTCAGACACTGACCTCTGGTGGTGAACACGGGACGCTACACTGCATCGCCTCAGAGCTCCGTCTCTGCATCAGGACAAAAGAACATGAAGCATTTATATCAGGAGAGTCAAACTGATTCTAGTCCAGGTTCCACATTCATCCCAGTCTGATCTCCAGTGGACCGGACCAGTAAAACCACAGCATAATAACCTAGAAATAACCACAACTCCTAATGGTTCCTTTGTTTTAGTGCAGAAATGTTCACATTTAAGGAATTATCTTTTTACTAAACATCATGAACAACCTGAAATTTATCAAGAAAAATAAATTCAGTTTCATCAACATTCAGCCTCAGTTTATCATTTCTACATTACAACTTCCAGATCACAGAGTGTCGACAAAGGGACGCAACATTAAAGCTTGTTTTATGCTTACCGCGTCCGCGAGGTCCGTGCGGAAAAATTACGTCATTTTCGCACCCACGCCCCCTCCAGCGGCCTTTCTGTGCGGAAAATCTCCACATTTTTCTAACCAACGCGGACGGAGCTGCACGGAAAAACATGGCGGAGGGCCAGGACCTACTCGTAGCTGAAGTGTAGAAATACGTGAACTTATACGATTCATCACACAGAGATCACCGTGGTAACCGGGTTATGAAGTATTCATGGTGTGAAATAAAACTAACTGCTGAAATGCTTTTATTCGGTAAAACGCCGTGTTGTAAGTGGTGTAAACCATGGCAAACTTCTTCTTCTCTAGTTTATTACTAGAGTAGACCAGGTAGACGTGTGTTTGAGCTACACTGCCCCTGCAGTTTGGGAGCAGACGCGCACGGAGTATAAATGCACACACGTTCTCTCGCACGGATTTCCATGCGGCTGATTTCCGCGCGGCTCGTTCGTACGGAAAGTATATTCCAGCCTTTAGTCATCTGGAACTGAACCAGAGAGGATTTACTGGAGGATCAAAACCACTAAAATCAACAAAAACAAGACAAAATATTACACAAATAAGACACAAATGACACAAAAAAAATTAGACAAATGACAAGAAACAAAAAATTAGACAAAAAAAGTTACAATGCAACAAAAAAACAAGACAAATGACAAAAAGCTACACAAATGACACAAACAAGATCAAAAATGACAAAAGCGAGAAACAAGCAATGAAAATATAGACAAACGACACAAGCAAGACAAAAAAATAACAGAAATCGATGCACAAAACAACGAATAAAGCGAAACACAAAATGACAGAAATAAGACAAAAAACACAAGCGAGACAAAAAGGAAACACAAAATGACAAAAACATGAGACAAGCGACACAACAAAAAAGACAAAAAACAACAAAAACAAGACAAAATGTTTAAAAAAAATGAGGGACAAAAGAATAATCTAGTATTTTTCAATTTCAATTCATAGTTTTACTAATTTACAATCTGCAGTTAATGTCTTCTCTGGAATTTTTACACTTTGAGGGCCGGATTGGACCCTCTGGAGGACCGCTTTTGGCCTGCAGGCCTCATGTTGGACACCCCTGGTTTATTTGGTCTGGTCCGTCCTTCAGTGTTTCTGTGTACTACCCTGGTATCTGTGTGTCCACATCTGTGGAGAGAGTTTATTTAGGAGCAGAGTAAATCAGATGATCGATTGGTTTCAGGTTTACTTTCAGAATCAATACTGACCTCAATAATCTTGAACCAGATTCAGCAGCAGCAGAATAACGTGACGGTCAGAGACACGGGCTGCTCTCATTTCTCTTTATTTATCTGTGTGTTTGAATTCAGGTATATTTATGTGTTTATATGTATTCTGCATATTTATTTGTGCATTTCTGTATATTCCTGTTGGTTTTTGTAAATTTTTGTATTTGTTTTTTCATATTTCAGTATATTTCTCAGTATTTTATTGAATGTCTGTGTTTTAAGATAAGGTAGAATTTTATTATTTCAGAGGGAAGTTCTTTTGTCACATATTTTTCAGAAAATAATGACATACCAGGATAAATGCAGCGGCTAACAGGTTAGCAAAAGGAAGTAAGTAGGATGCAGATTAGATTACTCCATTAAAATAGAAGTAAGTAGGTTAGAGGACAGAATAGAGCAGTAAGAAGAAACAGGGCGATGGGACTGAAGAAGTCAAGTAATATTACACATGAAATATTGCACAAAGAAGGGATTTTTTTTGTATATTTCTGTAAATTAGTGTATATTTAGGTGTACATCTGTGTATTTCTTGGTGTATTTTTTATGTCTGTGTATTTCTTGGTGTATTTTTTTATATCTGTGTGTATTTCTTGGTGTATTTTTTATATGTGCGCGTATTTCTTGGAGTACTCCTGCATATTCCAGCGTGTCCTCTGTGCTTTTGTTGTTGTATTCGGTGTATTTCCGTGTATTCTCGGTGTATTTCGGTGTGTGTATTTGTGTATATTTGTACTTCAATAACCCGGTCAGTCAGGCTGCAGCACTGGCTGCAAAGCATGCTGGGAGCGGGGGGGGGGGCACCTCTCCCTCCCTCCCCCTCTCTGAGTCTGGCTGCTGATTGGCTGCCGGCCGACCCAGCTGACTGCCCTCTGTCAGACAGAGAGAGAGGGAGGCTGATGGAGGCGACAGCGATGGGGTGAGCTGCCATTTTCTCTTTCTTTATCCATCTTCCCTCCATCCTTTATCCTCCGTCTTCTGCTCCCTGTGTTTGCTGCAGGACGGGGGAGGACGGGAGGATGGGGGAGAGGACGAGGGAGGAGAGGGGAATGAGGTCTCCTATTGTCTGTTGTTTGTCGGCTGGTTTCTTCTTCTATGGTGGAGGTGATTAATTCTGTACGTCTGTAATGGAGGAGAGGGAGAGGGGGAGGAAGGATGGAAGCTGGGAGGATGGAGGAGGATGGAGGGACGAGGCAGGAGAGGAAATGGCCGACTGCTGGGGGAGGATGGAGGAGAGGAGGGGGGAGGGCGATCTGTCCGACTCCTATCACTCATTGATCCACCGATCAGTGACATCATCACTGATCAGAACCACTGAGTCACAACCTGATCACAGGTCAGCAGAATACGAGGTTCTACTGCAGTCCAGTGTGGTTCTACTGCGGTACAGTGTGGATCTACTGCAGTACAGTGTGGTTCTACTGCAGTACAGTGTGGTTCTACTGCAGTACAGTGGACATTAAGCTGGGACAGAATATGCAGCTACAAGCAGAAACTGTGGATATGAGGAGGTTTCTCTGCTTTAGAAACTACTGTTACTGTTACTACTATTTCGACTACTGCTGTTACTACTACTATTAATCCCACTACTACTCTTAATGTTACTACTAATATGTCTACTGTTACTACTAATATTTCTACTATTACTACTACTATTTCTACTACTATTGTTACTACTAATATTTCTACTGTTACTACTAATATTTCTACTGTTATTGTTACTACTAATATTTCTACTACTACTGTTACTACTAATATTTCTACTGTTACTACTAATATTTCTACTGTTATTGTTACTACTAATATTTCTACTACTACTGTTACTACTAATATTTCTACTGTTACTACTAATATTTCTACTGTTATTGTTACTACTAATATTTCTACTGTTACTACTAATATTTCTACTACTACGGTTACTACCAATATTTCTACTGTTACTACTAATATTTCTACTACTGTTACTAATAATTCTACTACTTCTGTTACTGTTACTAATATTTCTAATACTGTTACTGTTCCTAGTAATATTTCTACTACTACTGTTACTAATATTTCTACTACTACTGTTGCTAGTATTTCTACTACTGTTACTAATATTTCTGCTACTACTGTTACTACTAATATTTCTACTACTGCTGTTACTACTATTTCTATTACTGCTGTTACTACTAATATTTCTACAACTGTTAATGTTACTACTAATATTTCTACTACTGTTACTGTTACTACTAATATTTCTACTACTGCTGTTACTACTATTTCTACTACTGCTGTTACTACTAATATTTCTACTACTACTGTTACTACTAATATTTCTACTACTACGGTTACTACTAATATTTCTACCACTACGGTTACTACCAATATTTCTACTGTTACTACTAATATTTCTACTACTGTTAATGTTACTACTAATATTTCTACTACTGTTACTACTAATATTTCTACTACTGCTGTTACTACTAATATTTCTACTACTACGGTTACTACCAATATTTCTACTGTTACTACTAATATTTCTACGACTGTTACTAATATTTCTACTACTACGACTGTTACTACTAATATTTCTACTGTTAATGCTGCAGCCACAGAACAAAGTGGAGCGTCCAGATGTGGATCTGCTGTGAACGTTAAACCTTAAATCCAAATTAATGACAGCACAGTTCCACCGCTCACATTCAGTTCAGTACAGAACCCAAGTATGGTACCGTCTGAATGAACTGCAGGTGTTACAGCTGTACTACACCTCTCAGCTTTATTATCAATGTACTCAGCTGATCCTGAGCTAAACATGAGCTGATCCTGAGTTAAACCTGAGCTGATCCTGAGATGGTCCTGCATTAAACCTGAGCTGATGCAGCGGGTGCTGCTGTGTGTGTTCTGGTCAGCTGGTGTTTGTATGAATCATGTGACAGTCAGTGACACAACACATGATGCTCATACTGTTGCTGTCACGTGTCCTCAGCTGTAGTCAAACATGGATCCACGTTTCAAACAGCTGATCAATTGATCCAGAAAAAAATAACAGAAAAATCAATGATGATGACAAATTAATGTACAATAAAAATAACTGTCAGGTTTAGTACCTGACATCCATCTATGTGTTGATTGTGTGTACTGTGTGTATACCAGTAGAGACAGACATGAACCCGTGTACTAACGGTATCTAAGCGAGTTAAACATGTTAACCTGTAGAACCTTCACTAGCTGAGTTTAACGGATTCTGGTGTTTTTCTCTTCATAACTTACTTTTTTAGTTGTTTTTCATCAGCAAATATTCTACTTTCATTACAAAATGATGATATGCAGTTCTGCTGCAGTACTGGGTGTGTTTCCAGAGTAGTACACCAGTACTGGGTGTGTTTCCAGAGTACTACATCATTACTGGGTGTCTCTCCAGAGTACTACACCAGTACTGGATGTGTTTCCAGAGTACTACACCAGTACTCGGTGTGTTTCCAGAGTACTACATCATTACTGGGCGTGTCTCCAGAGTACTACATCATTACTGGGTGTGTTTCCAGAGTACTACATCATTACTGGGTGTGTTTCCAGAGTACTACACCAGTACTGGATGTGTTTCCAGAGTACTACACCAGTACTGGGTGTGTTTCCAGAGTACTACACCAGTACTGGGCGTGTCTCCAGAGTACTACACCAGTACTGGGCGTGTCTCCAGAGTACTACATCATTACTGGGTGTGTTTCCAGAGTACTACACCAGTACTGGGTGTGTTTCCAGAGTACTACACCAGTACTCGGTGTGTTTCCAGAGTACAACATCATTACTGGGCGTGTCTCCAGAGTACTACATCATTACTGGGTGTGTTTCCAGAGTACTACATCATTACTGGGTGTGTTTCCAGAGTACTACATCATTACTGGGTGTGTTTCCAGAGTACTACACCAGTACTGGGTGTGTTTCCAGAGTACTACACCAGTACTGGGCGTGTCTCCAGAGTACTACACCAGTACTGGGCGTGTCTCCAGAGTACTACACCAGTACTGGGTGTGTCTCCAGAGTACTACATCAGTACTGACTCGGTGTGTTTCCAGAGTACTACACGAGTACTGGGTGTGTCTCCAGAGTACTACATCAGTACTGACTCGGTGTGTTTCCAGAGTACTACACCAGTACTGGGTGTGTCTCCAGAGTACTACATCAGTACTGACTCGGTGTGTTTCCAGAGTACTACACCAGTACTAGGTGTGTTTCCAGAGTACTACACCAGTACTAGGTGTGTTTCCAGAGTACTACACCAGTACTAGGTGTGTTTCCAGAGTACTACACCAGTACTAGGTGTGTTTCCAGAGTACTACACCAGTACTAGGTGTGTTTCCAGAGTACTACACCAGTACTAGGTGTGTTTCCAGAGTACTACACCAGTACTGGGTGTGTTTCCAGAGTACTACACCAGTACTCGGTGTGTTTCCAGAGTACAACATCATTACTGGGCGTGTCTCCAGAGTACTACATCATTACTGGGTGTGTTTCCAGAGTACTACATCATTACTGGGTGTGTTTCCAGAGTACTACACCAGTACTGGATGTGTTTCCAGAGTACTACACCAGTACTGGGCGTGTCTCCAGAGTACTACACCAGTACTGGGCGTGTCTCCAGAGTACTACATCAGTACTGACTCGGTGTGTTTCCAGAGTACTACACCAGTACTGGGTGTGTCTTCAGAGTACTACATCAGTACTGACTCGGTGTGTTTCCAGAGTACTACACCAGTACTGGGTGTGTCTCCAGAGTACTACATCAGTACTGACTCGGTGTGTTTCCAGAGTACTACACCAGTACTAGGTGTGTTTCCAGAGTACTACACCAGTACTAGGTGTGTTTCCAGAGTACTACACCAGTACTAGGTGTGTTTCCAGAGTACTACACCAGTACTAGGTGTGTTTCCAGAGTACTACACCAGTACTGGGTGTGTTTCCAGAGTACTACACCAGCACTGGGTGTGTTTCCAGAGTACTACACCAGTACTGGGTGTGTTTCCAGAGTACTACACCAGTACTTGGTGTGTTTCCAGAGTACAACATCATTACTGGGCGTGTCTCCAGAGTACTACATCATTACTGGGTGTGTTTCCAGAGTACTACATCATTACTGGGTGTGTTTCCAGAGTACTACACCAGTACTGGATGTGTTTCCAGAGTACTACACCAGTACTGGATGTGTTTCCAGAGTACTACACCAGTACTGGGCGTGTCTCCAGAGTACTACACCAGTACTGGGCGTGTCTCCAGAGTACTACATCAGTACTGACTCGGTGTGTTTCCAGAGTACTACACCAGTACTGGGTGTGTCTCCAGAGTACTACATCAGTACTGACTCGGTGTGTTTCCAGAGTACTACACCAGTACTGGGTGTGTCTCCAGAGTACTACATCAGTACTGACTCGGTGTGTTTTCCAGAGTACTACACCAGTACTAGGTGTGTTTCCAGAGTACTACACCAGTACTAGGTGTGTTTCCAGAGTACTACACCAGTACTAGGTGTGTTTCCAGAGTACTACACCAGTACTAGGTGTGTTTCCAGAGTACTACACCAGTACTAGGTGTGTTTCCAGAGTACTACACCAGTACTAGGTGTGTTTCCAGAGTACTACACCAGTACTGGGTGTGTTTCCAGAGTACTACACCAGTACTCGGTGTGTTTCCAGAGTACAACATCATTACTGGGCGTGTCTCCAGAGTACTACATCATTACTGGGTGTGTTTCCAGAGTACTACATCATTACTGGGTGTGTTTCCAGAGTACTACACCAGTACTGGATGTGTTTCCAGAGTACTACACCAGTACTGGGCGTGTCTCCAGAGTACTACACCAGTACTGGGCGTGTCTCCAGAGTACTACATCAGTACTGACTCGGTGTGTTTCCAGAGTACTACACCAGTACTGGGTGTGTCTTCAGAGTACTACATCAGTACTGACTCGGTGTGTTTCCAGAGTACTACACCAGTACTGGGTGTGTCTCCAGAGTACTACATCAGTACTGACTCGGTGTGTTTCCAGAGTACTACACCAGTACTAGGTGTGTTTCCAGAGTACTACACCAGTACTAGGTGTGTTTCCAGAGTACTACACCAGTACTAGGTGTGTTTCCAGAGTACTACACCAGTACTAGGTGTGTTTCCAGAGTACTACACCAGTACTAGGTGTGTTTCCAGAGTACTACACCAGTACTGGGTGTGTTTCCAGAGTACTACACCAGTACTGGGTGTGTTTCCAGAGTACTACACCAGTACTTGGTGTGTTTCCAGAGTACAACATCATTACTGGGCGTGTCTCCAGAGTACTACATCATTACTGGGTGTGTTTCCAGAGTACTACATCATTACTGGGTGTGTTTCCAGAGTACTACACCAGTACTGGATGTGTTTCCAGAGTACTACACCAGTACTGGGTGTGTTTCCAGAGTACTACACCAGTACTGGGCGTGTCTCCAGAGTACTACACCAGTACTGGGCGTGTCTCCAGAGTACTACATCAGTACTGACTCGGTGTGTTTCCAGAGTACTACACCAGTACTGGGTGTGTCTCCAGAGTACTACATCAGTACTGACTCGGTGTGTTTCCAGAGTACTACACCAGTACTGGGTGTGTCTCCAGAGTACTACATCAGTACTGACTCGGTGTGTTTCCAGAGTACTACACCAGTACTAGGTGTGTTTCCAGAGTACTACACCAGTACTAGGTGTGTTTCCAGAGTACTACACCAGTACTAGGTGTGTTTCCAGAGTACTACACCAGTACTAGGTGTGTTTCCAGAGTACTACACCAGTACTAGGTGTGTTTCCAGAGTACTACATCAGTACTGACTCAGTGTGTTTGCAGGTCAGTCGTGGCGTGTCCAGCATGGCGGCAGCGTCCTACGACCAGCTGCTGAGGCAGGTGGAGGTGCTGAAGATGGAGAACTCCAACCTGAGGCAGGAGCTGCAGGACAACTCCAACCACCTGACCAAGCTGGAGACCGAGGCCTCCAACATGAAGGTTAGTACCACCACTACTGCAGTACTGCACGCTCTAGTACTATGTTCTAATGAGGTAATATACTGCATCGGAGTACTACAGTCACAGGGGAGGAGTGTCGTTACTACTGTAGTACATTTCTGTCATTATACTGACATACTGTTACTTTGGGTTTGACAGCGTGGTGTTAGTACTTTTATAGAAGTATGTGAGTACACACTAAAAGTAATTATTACCAGGGCAGTAGAGTTACTTCATTCAGCCGTCAGGATCCCTGATAAATACGTCATAGCAGCAGGAGAGAAACATCCAGACGAGGGCTGCTGATTATTTATAGACTTTAAAGGTGGAGGATGAAGGTCATGTAGATTAGCTATAGTACCTGATTATTATTATTATTATTATTATTATTATTATTATTATTATTATTATTATTATTATTATTATTATTATTATTATTATTATTATTATTAATAAAATAATAATAATAATAATAATAATAATATGTGTGTTTGTTTGCCTTCTGCTTAGTGGGTCGCAGCACTAGTGTTAGCTGGCTATTATTATTATAATTATTACTATTACTATTATTATTATTAATATTAATAAAACGTGTATTTGTTTACCTGCTAATGTTAGCTGGCTAGCAGCTAAGCTAACTAAGAACACTAGATCAGGTTCTGTTTGTCCTGAAGTGGATCTCCAGGTCTGTTTCTTATCAGGTTCAGCAGAGACCCGGTTAGTTGGTAGTGAGCTGGTTCCAACAGACAGAAAACATTCAGTACAGATTTAGTTTAAACACTACATAGGAGTGAAGTTTACTCAGAAATCCTGCTTTAATTTACCGCTTTTATGGGAAGGTTTCAGTTTTATATTATTTCACAATGAAAGGCCGTAAAACTAAAGATCTTCAACATGAGAGAACAGCAGGTTTATTTTATTCTTATTTAAACAATAGATTTCCATTTTATGTTCATAATTTGATTTTCAGGTTTTATAAAAGTGAACCTGTGACAGACTGTTACCTGTCCAGTGATGGATGTTTAGTAAGAACATGGTTGATTAAATGTGAGCATGTTCAGATGTGCTGGCTGTAAACCAGTCTGGGTTATTATGGGCTGGATCTCGGGACTCTGTGTGGAGTTTGTGCTGATGTTCAGTCTGAGGACTTCGTGTCTCTTCTTCCAGCTCTTCAATATAAACTCCGTCTGTCTTGGACTCAGAATAGACCTGTGGTATTTTCCACCAATCGCGCGTTGCTCCTTAGAATGAGCTCCTTGTTGTTGTTCAGAGTGAGACGTCTGATCTTGTGAGGATCTTTGAGGACTCAGGAAACCTGTCAGAGTGAGCACTCTGTCTCCGGTCGTCTCCTATTTTCTTTTTTAATTGTTTTTTCTGGTCTTTTGTTGTATTTTCTGTTTCTTCTGATTGTCTATCTTACTTTCAATCTTTTCTTGTTATTTATTTCATCTTGTCTTGTTTTCTCGCCTTCTCTTTGTTTACTACTCTCTCTTTTCCTTTTTCTTCCTGCCTCGTCTGTTTTTATAGTTTCTCTTTTTCATATTTTATCCTACTCTGTTCTGACTTCTGTTTTCTTCTGTGTGTTTTGTAGATAAACTGTGACTTTTCGGTTTTCAGTCCTGTTGTTTTTTCATCGTAGTTTTGTTCTTCTTGTCTCTGCTCGGTTATTGTCCAGTCTTTCCTCTCAGCTCACGCTCACTTCCCGTTTCCCGTTTCCTGTTTTGTGTCGATGAGCGGAAGCAGTGTGAGTATTTAGTTTCCATCATGTCGTTGTACAAACGCTGCAGATTCATCGTGGTGAGTGAAGACCAGGACTTACCCTGACAGATGCAGCTTGTGTTTTAAATCACTTTTATTTTTCTCTCCAAGCAGGAGCCTCTTTATTGGTCATATCGCTTCTTTCTGCTTTACATATCCAACCCTGAGTGTCCTCGGAGTGTGAGAGCGCCCCCTGTGGTCGGTCAAACACTCTACGTCTTAACTCCATCTGTGTTTTGTCATCATGTCTGCCAGGAGGTGCTGAAGCAGCTGCAGGGCACCATAGAAGAAGAGTCTGGAGAGGCATCTGGATCTCAGCTGGAGCTCATTGAAAGACTGAAAGGTGAACAAAACAAACACTCACAAACTCCGTGTCGGATCAACGGAGTTCAGGAAACATGTCGCTGCAGCTTCTCAGATTTCCTTCAGAGTTTACCGATCTGTTATCTGGAGTCTAAAACTGAGCTTTTCACTTTTTAAAGAATTAATATAATATTTTTTACGACCTGAGAATTTTAGTATTTTCACCCTCAAAAAAACTTTGTAATTTTAATATTTCAATCTCTCCATAAATAAAACTAACAGCCATGAAATGTGGTGAGAACGAACAGAATAGTTTCATCAGATCACACACTTTAATTATTGAACCTTGAACATAAAAAACACCCTAAATCATTCAATCGAGGCTGGTCTAGTGTCTCCATAGAGTTCCTGTCAGTGTATATCTATGGATGGATCCATATTTCTACTAAAATCCAGTCTTTGGTCCACATTTCTCCAACTGTTGAGGCTCTAACATCAGTAAAATCTGATGTATGGTTAAAGTTGGACCAGACAAGGTTCCAGTTTTTAGATGTTTAGACTAAATGTTGATGTGGACGCACTGATAGGAACCAGAACCTGGAGTTCATAGAGGTCTAGGTGTTGGTGTTCATAGAGGTCTAGATGTTCATAGAGGTCTAGATGTTCATAGAGGTCTGGATGTTCAGAGAGGTCTAGATGTTCACAGAGGTCTAGATGTTCATAGAGGTCTAGATGTTGGTGTTCATAGAGGTCTAGATGTTCATAGAGGTCTAGATGTTCATAGGGGTCTAGGTGTTCATAGAGGTCCCGATGTTCATGGAGGGCTAGGTTTTCGTAGAGGTCTAGATGTTCATAGAGGTCTAGATGTTCATAGAGGTCTAGATGTTCATAGAGGTCTAGATGTTCATGGAGGTCTAGGTGTTCATAGAGGTCTAGATGTTCATAGAGGTCTAGATGTTTGAGTTCATTTCTCATTTGTTTAGTACCTGGTCATAATAAATAAACTCTGAACTAAATCTAAGAGGCGGAGCAACACTGTTTTCTGAAATGACGCGGCCCAAACAGTACAAGTACACGAGTACACACTCTGTGTACTGATTCCACTTTATTACTACATCTACGTATATTTTTATGTGTTGTCTGGGTGCTTCACAGAGTAACCAGAGGTGACACAAGTCACATGACTCAGAAACCAGAATATGATGTTTCCATGAACAAGCAGGACACCTCAGAGACTGGATCAGAACCAAAACCCTCATGTTTATGTACGTTCTGTGTAATCTGCTTCCAGAGATGAGCCTGGACTCAGCAGGCTTTAAGCCCAGGTCCAGGCCTCCTCTGCCCCCCTCATCGTCCTCCAGCTCGGCCTCTTCTGGATCCGGACCCCCTGCAGGAGCAGCTGGAGGCTCCGGAGCTCCGGGCCCCTCGACATCCGCTGCCTTCCCCAGGAAAGGGCTGCCGTCTGCGGGCAGAGACAGCCACGACCGGTGCCTGGAGGAGCTGGAGAAGGAGAGGTACCACTAACAGTGATAATACTGTAATACAGGACTAATACGAGCACTGTGATTGGCTGCTGGCATTTAGCAACTCACTCCCTCTCTGTGTCCTGCTCTGTGATTGGCTGCTCCCTGCCAGGTCCCTCCTGCTGGCGGAGCTGGAGAAGGAGGAGAAGGAGAAGGACTGGTACTACACTCAGCTCCAGAACCTCACAAAGAGGATCGACGGCCTGCCGCTCACTGAAAACGTAAGAAGACTTTATAAGTTTAGAAATCCTGGAAAGTTTGGAACAGTCTGGGAAATATTACCACAGGAAATCACTTTTAGAACGTGAGCAGACACACTGTTTATCCCTAACGTAGCCGGCTAACATAACAGGCTAATGTAGCAGGCTAAAGTAGCTGGCAAACGTAGCTGGCTATTGTAGCTGACTAATGTAGCTGGCTAGTGTAGCTGGGTAAAGTAGCTGACTAATGTAGCTGGGTAACGTAGCTGGCTAGCGTAGTTGGGTAATGTAGCTGGCTAACGTAGCTGGGTAATGTAGCTGGGTAATGTAGCTGGGTAACGTAGCTGGCTAACATAGCTGGGTAACGTACCTGGCTAACGTAGCTGGATAACGTAGCTGGCTAACGTAGCTGGCTAGCGTAGTCGGAGTAACATAGCTGGCTAACAGAGCTGGCTGACGTAGCTGGTTGACGTAGCTGGCCAATGTAGCTGGGTAACGTAGCTGGCAGACTTAGCTGGGTAACGTAGCTGGCTAATGTAGCTGGCTGACTTAGCTGGGTAATGTAGCTGGGTAACGTAGCTGGGTAACGTAGCTGGCTAACATAGCTGGGTAATGTAGCTGGGTAACGTAGCTGGGTAATGTAGCTGGCTAAGGTAGCTGGCTGATGTAGCTGGCTAATGTAGCTGGGTAACGTAGCTGGAAAATGTAGCTGGCAGACTTAGCTGGGTAATGTAGCTGGGCAACATAGCTGGCTAACGTAGCTGGCTGACGCAGCTGGGTAATGTAGCTGGCTGATGTAGCTGGGTAATGTAGCTGGATAACGTAGCTGGGTAATGTAGCTGGCTAACATAGCTGGGCAACGTAGCTGGGTAACGTAGCTGGCTGACGTAGCTGGGTAATGTAGCAGGCTAACGTAGCTGGCTAACATGGCTGGCTGATGTAGCTGGCTGACGTAGCTGGGTAACGTGGCTGGGTAATGTAGCTGGCTGACGTAGCTGGGTAATGTAGCTTGCTAACATAGCTGGGTAACGTAGCTGCGTAACGTAGCTGGGTGATGTAGCGGGCTGACATAGTTGGGTAACATCGCTGGCTAACATCGCTGGGTAATGTAGCTGGGTAATGTAGCTGCTGACGTAGCTGGGTAACGTAGCTGGCTAACATAGCTGGGTAATGTAGCTGGCTAAAATAGCTGGCTAGTGTAGCAGGCTAATGTAGCAGGCTAACGTAGCTGGCTGACGTTAGCTTGTGATTGTTTCTGCTCAGCACACACTGATCTCAGATCTGTGTTCGTGTTGTTGGTGAGCTGTTCAGTCGTCTGTTTTTAGCCAGAGGACTGTAGCTGTAGTTTAGAAGTGTCTTCCCTGATGTTAGGCAGCCAGGTTTACTCCTGTGAATGTTGATCTGTTCTTCTGCTCACCACCACTCACATTGGATCCCAGCCTGGTTCGCTGATGAAATGCATTCTGGGACTTGTAGTTGTTGAAGGCTGACAGGAGCTTCTTGTCAGTTCACTCTGCAGACGGACATGAGTCGGCGTCAGCTGGAGTTTGAGGCTCGTCAGATCCGTTCGGCGATGGAGGAGCAGCTGGGCTCCTGTCAGGAGATGGAGAGGAGAGCTCAGGTAGGAGGAGCACACCTGTAGCTGCTTCACCTGAGGGCTCAGTGCATCATGGGATGTCCTGACATGAGGTGTGTTCAGGGTCACACCTTCACACTGTACCTTTGTGTTTTCAGGCTCGTGTGTCTCGTATCCAGCAGATAGAGAAGGACATCCTGAGAATGGGAGCACGACTACAGGTAAGCTCACCTGTGAGGGGTTCACCTGCTGCCTTCATGCAACAGCAACAACTAGCTGCCACTTTGACCCGTCTACCTGAATCAGGTGAGTTCTGTTTCGTGGTTACCTGAGCAACATGTCTCTCTCTCTCTCTGTAGGTTGAAGAAGTTCAGGGGCCGAGTGACAGCAGCGGATTGGCTGCAGCCCAGGTGAGCGTCCTGTCCTTCACTCTCATTGCTTAATGTTTCTTTTTTCTTCCTTTCTCCAGATTAAAATCTGTTTTCGTCCTGCAGAGCTCCAGCAGCCGATTGGACCATGAGCCGGCCAGTGAGACCAGCTACTCTATGCCTCGACGAATCACCAGCCACCTAGGAACCAAGGTAATTCTCCCCAGCAACAGCTGATAAACTGCGCTGACCCTTCTCCAAAATATGTTCCCCCTGCAGGAAGGTAGGCTGTAATCAGTGGAGCCTTATGTCGCCCCCTGCAGGTGGAGATGGTGTACAGCCTTCTGTCCATGTTGGGGACTCACGATAAAGACGACATGTCACGGACGCTGCTCGCCATGTCGAGTTCGCAGGACTCGTGCATCGCCATGCGTCAGTCTGGCTGCCTGCCGCTCCTCATCCAGCTGCTGCACGGCAACGACAAGGACTCCCTGTTGCTAGGTAACTGTTAGCTTTCAGAACGGTAAGGTCTGTGAAGTTGTTGTTGTTTTAGTTTATTGTTGTCTGGTTGCCCAGGTAACTCCCGTGGCAGCAAAGAGGCCCGTGCACGAGCGTCGGCGGCGCTGCACAACATCGTCCACAGTCAGCCGGACGATAAGAGAGGTCGGCGTGAGATCAGAGTGCTCCACCTGCTGGAGCAGGTACGTCATTACTGCGAGGCCTGCTGGAGCTGGCAGGAGAACCACGAGAGGGGCGTCGACCAGGAGGACAACCCCAGTGAGTGATGTCACACACACTAACCAACTAGAAAAGCACTCAGAGAGCGCAGTACTCCACCAAGGCTGTTCAGTTGACGTATCATTTCCGACGGATGAAATCTTTCATATAAAATGACCTTGCGCTGAGCACAAGCATGTGTTATGCATGTGTATGTTATGTATTAATACCAAATTGCGTGTAAATTACTCTTATAAAAGTCTGTTGATCAGTTCATCACTTTTGGCAAACCTTTGTTTTGCTACTGTTAAAATAATGTCAAAGTTAGCTTCATTGACAATTCTTCAATATGTACATGACATACCAAAAATCGAAATTACGTTACTCTCTCTTCGTGCAACAGTAGACATTAAATAAACACTTAGAAAATAAGATATTAAAGGGCAAAAAAGAACAAAGGAAGCAAAACTAGAGCTGAGCAACAACTAAGAACTAAGAAAAGCAGAACTGAGTGAAATGTAAACATGACCATGAGATAAAGTGACGGATTTAGTGCAGAATACTCAGAACAGTGCAAACCGTTCCTTCCATGCTTTTATTTTGAAGACGTATTTTTAATGTTGTGGGCTTTTATTTTGTCACCATTCCAGCAGCACAGGAAGTGATTCTCTAAGAATCGGTTTCTTGACATGACGAAGACGCTGCCGAAAAGTCAGAAAATTCAAATAAAGATGAAAGACAACGATTCCAGCTGTTGCTGTCTAGCAAAGGATGTGTCTAAACTTAGAAGCAGCTGCAATGGAGACAAGCTCTTACTGTGAAGGAATGAGTGAAGGACAGGAAGGTGGCTTTGTGTTCAAAATAAGGCTGACGGCTGAACTTAACGTGTCTGGCTGGGGTTTGCTGCATTGCGTGACCTAAATATGTAGCGGACGGCAGGAATTGATGGGACTCAGAAACAGCCCACAGTTTAATCATTTGTTCCATGTATAATTTCCAACTGATAAATCAGTCAGTTTGTAGTAGGATGCAATCATGTGATCGTCAGCAGGTAACTGACACAGTGTTCACATCGTGGTTACAGGGACGCCGTGCCAGCTGCTATATCTCCCAATGGGAAATCTTTAACAAAGCTGTAGATCCAGACTATAAGCCACATCACTGCCAAAATCTAATCACTTGGTCCTTGTGTCATTTCTGACCTTCTCTGAAAATTTCATCCAAATCTGTTGCTCTGTTTTTCACTAATGTTTCACACAGACAGACAGACAGACAGATTCACAGACAAACGTACGCCGATCGTCACATAACTCCGCCGTTCCTTGGCAGAGTAAAAAAAATTTTTATTTATAAAGCGCTTTTCCAATAACTCAAAGACGCTGTACATAAAATACAATAAGATAAAACAAAACAGTTAATTAAAATCAATAGATAGTAAAACAAGTTCAAGATAAAAATACAGAATCACTTAAGGAAAGCAGATCTAAAAAGGTGAATCTTTAAAAGGGATTTAAATGTGGTGAGTAATGAGCAGGGGGGCCTCGTCACATGACCAAATCACCGTTCGGAGCTGTTTGCATTTCAGTTTAAGTCAGCAGCATGTTGCCGTGTTTGTGTGTATTAACATGCGTGTTTGGTGACGTGTTCAGTGCCATCTCCAGTGGAGCATCAGATCTGTCCGGCCGTCTGCGTCCTCATGAAGCTGTCCTTTGATGAAGAACATCGACATGCCATGAATGAACTCGGTGAGTCTGACCCGCTGTGTTTACTGGTGTGACAGGACAGCTACTGGATGAACTGGTTAGCCTACTGGGTTACTGGTTTTCACTCATCCTCTCTGTGGGTGGTTTGTCCTGCAGGCGGTTTGCAGGCGGTGGCAGAGCTGCTGCAGGTGGACTGTGAGATGTTCGGTCTGAGCAGCGATCACTACAGCGTCACTCTGCGGCGATACGCTGGCATGGCGCTCACCAACCTCACCTTTGGAGACGTCGCCAATAAGGTGAGATGAAGTTCCCTCTGGGTGCGTGAATGTTTCTGAGTGAAATGCTCCAACTCTCCCACAAACAGTCGACGTCACAGGATCTTCTTCCTTTTCCACCAGGCCACGCTGTGCTCCATGAAGGGCTGCATGAGAGCGATGGTCGCTCAGCTGAAGTCTGAGAGTGAAGATCTGCAGCAGGTAAGTCCAGCTGTCACCATGGCAACAGTGTCTTGTGTTTCCAGGTAATAGCCAGTGTTTGTGTTTGTTGGGGATGTTTCCAGGTAATAGCCAGTGTCTTGTGTTTCCAGGCGATAGCCAGTGTTTGTTGGGGATGTTTCCAGGTAATAGCCAGTGTCTTGTGTTTCCAGGTGATAGCCAGTGTTCTGAGGAACTTGTCGTGGCGTGCTGATGTTAACAGTAAGAAGACGCTGCGGGAGGTCGGCAGCGTGCGGGCACTGATGGGCTGTGCTTTGGAAGTGCAGAAGGTATGAAAACTGTTGTTCTGATGTTTTTTGTTCCTAATTCTTGACAGTGACGGTTACATTTAGCACATGCAGAATCTGTTCTTTTGTTTTTCACTTGTTTTTTCTTCTCTTCATTCAGGAATCGACACTGAAGTCGGTACTGAGCGCGCTCTGGAACCTGTCGGCTCACTGTACAGAGAACAAGGCCGACATCTGTGCAGTGGACGGTGCTTTAGCGTTCCTGGTGGGAACGCTGACTCATCGCAGCCACAACAACACACTCGCCATCATCGAGAGCGGTGGAGGCATCCTCCGGAATGTGTCCAGCCTCATCGCCACCAACGAGGCGCACAGGTAAACAATGTAAACAAATAAAAACTTGCACATAAACACAGATATGGACTTGTCTTGATTCTTCTCCCTGCTTCTCATCTTGCAGGCAGATTCTGCGGGAGCACGGCTGCCTGCCGACTCTGCTGCAGCACCTGAAGTCTCACAGTTTGACTATCGTGTCTAATGCCTGCGGCACGCTGTGGAACCTTTCTGCCCGCGACGCTAAAGACCAGGAAGCGTTATGGGAGCTGGGTGCTGTGGGCATGCTGCGTAACCTTATCCACTCCCGCCACAAGATGATCGCAATGGGCAGCGCCGCCGCCTTACGTAACCTGATGGCCAACCGCCCAGCACGCTACAAAGATACTAACGTTGTGTCACCTGGTGCCGGCGCTCCATCGCTGCACGCCCGCAAACAGAAGGCTCTGTTTGAGGAGCTGGATGCCCAGCAGCTGTCAGAGACCTTCGATAACATTGACAACCTGAGCCCCAAGGCGGCACACAGGAAGGGCCGGGGCTGTAACGGCGCCGGAGGAGGGGCTACGACTCGGTCCTACACCAACACGCCAGTGCTGTCAAGCCCAAAGAATGGAGAAGGATCGAAGAGGATAAGTGAGGAAGCGGCGTACGCTCGGCCAGTGTTTCCACCCAGTGTCCGGGCATCCAGCGACAGCCTCAACAGCGTGACGAGTGCAGATGGCTATGGCAACCGTGGAAAGACCAAACCCTCATCGGAGCCATTCTACTCATCAGATGAGAGTGGTGCCAACAAGTGCTGCATCTACAGGAAGTACCCGGCCGACCTGGCACATAAAATCCGTAGCGCCAACCACATGGCAGACGACGACGGCGCAGAGCTGGATACGCCCATCAACTACAGCCTGAAGTACTCTGACGAACAGCTGAATTCAGGGAGGCAAAGTCCAAGTCACCGCGGCGGCATTGAGAGCGACGACGACAACGAGCAGGACACCAGACTGAGGCGGAACGACGGCAGTGAATCAGCAGCTAGCAGCGGCCGCATGGCATCGGTCCCACCACCGCGCTACGTCGTTGTCTCGGCTGCGTCAAACTATGGCAGTGACTCAACAGCCGAGCAGCCGATCGACTACAGCCTGAAGTATGCTGGTGACGCTGCCCGCAAACCACTGTTCAAACAGGAAGAGAGCGCCACCCCCTCCCTTCCCCAACCCCCATCCTCCTCCGCCAACAAGCTCCGCCCACCGCCTCCACCCACCAGCCGAGCAGTACCGAAGAGCAACCAGGAATCGACACAGACGTACTGCGTGGAGGACACACCCATCTGCTTCTCCAGAGGCAGCTCGCTTTCCTCGCTGTCCTCAGAGGAGGAGGAGGACAGTGATGTCATCGGCAGGAAGAGGAGGAGTGGAAACAGTGTGCGCGGCAATGACTACCCGACGCTTCCTGTCAGCGAGAAAGATGTGCACGAACAGCAGCAGCAGCGGCAGCAGAAGGAGGCGGAGAGTCAGACCGCCACCGCTCCGTCCACACGAGGACGGCGAGGTCATCACCACCACCACTCCCACCACCACCATCACCACCACCATGTGACCTCGTCATCGGGCGCCAGGACCCCTAAAAGCCCGCCAGAGCAGCCGTACGCCCAGGAGACGCCGCTGATGTTCAGCCGATGCACGTCAGTCAGCTCCCTTGACAGCTTCTCCACCTCTTCCATCGCCAGCTCGGTTCGCTCCAGCGAGCCCTGCAGCGGAGTGCCGAGTGGCGTGGTGAGTCCCAGCGACCTGCCCGACAGCCCAGGTCAGACGATGCCGCCGAGTCGTGCCAAGACCCCGCCACTGCCGCCACCCACCCAGAAAACTAAGGAGGAGGAAAAGGCCAGGAAGAAAGACGAGGAGGAGAGCAGCGCCGACGTCTTGCTGCACTTTGCCACAGAGAGCACGCCACATGGCTTCTCCAGAGCGTCTAGTCTGAGCGCGCTCAGTCTGGACGAACCGTACATTGCAGCAGAGATGAAGAAGAAGAAAGAGGAGGAGGATGGAGGTTCAGAGGAGAGGAAAGAGGAGCCTCCCAAACCAATCCTGGACGTATCAGATGATGATGATGACATTGAGATCTTGGAGGCGTGCATCAACATGGCCATGCCCAAGTCGTCACGGAAACCAAAGAAACAGCAACAAGCAGCGCCAAGGAAACCAAGCCAGCTTCCTGTCTACAAGCTCCTCCCACCTCAAAGCCGCGCCCAGACGCAGCAGAGGAAGGACGTGCCACCACCACCGGAGGAAGTGCCGCGAGTTTATTGTGTGGAGGGAACGCCGCTTAACTTCTCCACCGCCACCTCACTCAGTGACCTCACTATCGACTCTCCGCCCAACGAGGAGGCAGCAGCACCCCTCATACCTGTAGCCCCGCCCACCTCGGCTCCAAGGAGGCGGGCCGGATTTCCAGAGGGCGAGAATGGCGACGACATCCTTGCCGAGTGCATCAGCGCCGCCATGCCTAAAGCCAAACCCAGGAAGCCAATCAGAGCGGCGGCTAACAGCGAGCACCTGCAAGCTCCACCTCTCCCCCCTCCTCTCCCTCCTCCTGCCCCACCCCCCCTCGGTCCACAGCAGCAGAAGAAAAAGCCAACCTCACCAGTCAAACCGATGCCTCAGCGGGCGACGTACGGCTTCACCGCGATGGCAGCAGCTAAAGTTAAACCAGGCTTCGCCTTTGACTCACCACGTCACTACACGCCTATTGAGGGAACGCCGTGCTGCTTCTCACGCAACGACTCACTGAGCTCCCTGGACTTCGATGAGGATGATGGTGGTGACAAGAATGAAGAGGAAAAGAAAGTGAAAGAAAACGACGGCAGGAAGAGGAAGCAGCAGACGGCAGCCGTTTTTCCTCGAACCAAACCTGCGACTAATCAGACAGCGACAGACGAGAAGCAGAAGTTTGCCATTGAAGACACGCCCGTCTGCTTCTCCAGGAACTCTTCGCTGAGCTCGCTGAGTGACATCGACCAGGAGAACAACAACAAGGAGTTCGCTCCGCCACCGCCAGAGCAGCAAGATGGAGGCAAACCAGGAGCAAAGTCTCCACCTCCTCCTGCAGAGGTGGGTCCAAACTACAGGGAGAGAGTAAGTTTTACTGAGTGGTGTACTTAAAGGTTTGAGGTATTTGTACTTCACATAAGGAGCTTTATTAAGTACCCAAGAGACGAATCGATCAATCGGTAAATTAACAGACATTTTCCGACTCTTTCGTTAATCTGATGATGTTTCTGACAAGATTTAGAGTTTTACAAAGACTCATTAATGTAGAAAATAATCAGCAGATTGATCCAGTATGAAAATAGCCATTAGTTGAAGTTGAACAAAATGTATAACAACTCAATTAGCCTGGTGAGTGGGCATGGTCTCTGACGTTCTGACTTCATGTGGGCATTCTGCCGCTGCTGTTAATATGAGCTGCTTATTATCTTTACTGTGTATTACTCCCAGATTACAGGTTACAGAGTTGATGTAACTCCTCCCCTCTGTCCTCCACAGGTGGAGTCCAAGCCCCGCCCCCCTGCAGCCAGCGGCTATGCACCCAAAGCCTTCCACGTGGAGGACACGCCCGTCTGCTTCTCCAGGAACTCTTCGCTCAGCTCGCTCAGCATCGACTCTGAGGACGACCTGCTGCAGGAGTGCATCAGCTCTGCCATGCCCAAGAAGAAGAAGAAAGCTGCAGCCCTCCCCACCGCTGTCGCCACGCCGCTTCCCATTTCCAAAACCGAAGATAGCATTCTGGCCGAGGAGGAGCCTTCAGAGGCGCCGAGAAGCCCCACCTCCCCAGGACTCAGAGTCCTTTGATTGGAAAGCCATCCAAGAAGGTGCCAACTCCATCGTCAGCAGTCTGAACGCTGCCGCCGCCTCGTCGCTGTCCCGCCAACCATCGTCAGACTCTGACTCTGTACTGTCCCTGAAGTCCGTCGGCTCACCCTTCCACCTGCCGACAGCCAATCACAACGTAGAAGAAGAGGAGGCGGAGAAAGAGGAGGTGAAACGAGGCGCCCGGATCCTGAAGCCTGGTGAGCGCAGCACACTGGAGGCCAAGAAGAAGAAGGAGGAGGAGGAGGAAGAAGAGGCAAAGGCATTGAGAGGTGGGAAGAAGGTGTACCGGAGTTTGATCACAGGCAAGCCGAGGGCGGAGCCATCAGCCAGGGGGCGGAGCAAACCCCGAGCATCAGCCATAGCCAAAGCTCCAGGAAGCAGCGACGGTGCTGACAGAGGTGGATCCTCTCGGGACTCCACACCCTCCCGCTCCACTGCAGCAGCCAATCAGAAAGGAGGAAAGCCGTCACAGCTGCCACGCACTGCGTCTCCAGGAAGCGCATCGTCCGCGCCGGCCTCCAGACCCGCCAAACTCAGTGGAACACCAAGGAGCGGCGGCATTCCAAGGAGCGAGTCGGCATCGAGGGTGGGCGGCTCCACGGCCGCCAAAAAGCAGAAGGCGGAGCCTGAGAAGCCGGCACTCGTCCGTCAGTCAACCTTCATCAAAGAGGCACCGAGCCCAACGCTGAAGAGGAAGCTGGAGGAGTCGGCGGCGACAGCAGCGTTGGAATCACCGTCCAGCCCTGATACACAACTGCTATCCACAATGAGGAGACACGACGTCAACCGCTCTCACTCCGAGAGCCCGTCACGCCCCCAGGAAGTGACATCTTCTCGGTTCAGCCGCACTGGTACCTGGAAACGAGAAAACGGCGGTGGGGGAGGAGGAGGAAGCGGAGGCAAACACTCGACATCACTACCACGGGTGGGCACTTGGAAGAGGACGGGAAGCTCGTCATCGGTGCTGTCAGCATCATCAGAGTCTAGTGAGAAGGGGCGAAGCGAGGAAGAGAGTGCTGTGAGGTCAAAGGGAACCTGGAGGAAGGCGAAGGGCGGCAGCGGCGACTCAGCAGCCGGCCGTGGCTTCACCGACAAATTAGAGGATGTATGGGTTCGTCTGGAGGACTGTCCTGTCAACAACCCGCGTTCCTCCTCTGCCTGCTCCGCCCGTTCGCCCACCACCGCCAATGCCCCTCCCATTATTGACAGCCCCGCCCCCTCCAAGATCCCCTCTTCATCCTCTTCCTCCTCGTCCTCCAACCTAAACCTGCGGCGGAGCTGTGAAAGCCTTGACGACAAGCCGCCGGCCGAACGACAACAGCAACCCCAACAGCAGCAGCAGCAGCGCTCACAGCAGCGCAGCGGCGCCGTGGCGGCTCGGGTCAGCCCCTTCAACTACACACCAAGCCCCAGGAAGAGCAACACCGATGTCACCACGGCAACCACCACGGCAACCACCACCACATCTTCGTCCACAACCCCCACACGCCCGTCGCTCATCCCCACCCCAGTCACCAAGAAACGGGAGCCAAAGGGCGGAGAGGGGAGTGGTGGGGGCGGGGCCGGCGGCGAGCGTGGCTCGTACATTGTGACATCAGTCTGAGACGGGAAGAAGAATCTGTACACAAAATGGCCACTAAGGCTGGACAGTCGCCAACATGGAGGAAGTGTAAATATGGAGGGACAACAGGAAGTGGTTGTTTGTGAACTGAACTGTACAGGACGTCAGTCTGTATTTAAGTGCTAGCCCCACCCCCTTGCCTCCCTCCTCTCCCTTGATTGGCTCCTCACCTGTCTGTCAAGCTTCTTTAATCAGTGAGAGAAAACTTTAAAAATGAACTTTTTATGTTTTTATACCACTAAAACGATGTGTAGCGCTTAGTTCTGCCCCCTCTGCCTGTCCCTGCATGGTCCCGCCCCCTCCCTTAATGATGACAGTTACCATGGTGACATAAAGATGATGATGACAGTAATGTTTTTGCTAGCTGTAGCGTCCAAGATGATGTTTCCTGTCTTGTTGAAAGGAGTTTGGTTCTGAACAAATGTCTGGTAGAAACAGATCCTGAACGTCTCAGATTCCAGTTTGATTTAAAACCTGGTTGGTCTCAGATTTGATTCCAGGTTCTTCTAAACCTGAGCAGCAGAATGATCGGACAGACTGGATCTGTTTCTCTGGTCCGGACGTTTGGTCAGAATCCCTCTGCTGTGTTTTTCTGGAGGAAGTTTGTCGACTGAACAGTTTGTGGATTCTTGAACTTCCTGGTGAATTTCGGGGATTTTATGATCCCGGAGATGTTCGCTTGTCAGCTGAGAACCTCCTGCTCTGTCGCCTTGGAAACACATAACACTGTAAAACCTAAGTTATTGCTGTAAACCTGAAAACCTTTTAACTTTGAAGCACATAATTTAAAACAGATTTTTGCCAAAAAGTTTTCAGCATTCTGTCGATGGCTGTAAGATGATTTTCACTGTTTACTGTCGCTGCTGGATGAAAACAACTCGAAGGCAAAAACCTTTTATGTTAAACTGAAGATGAACAATAAAATTCAACACTTGAGCTGCTTGTCTGTGGATTCTCAGTCATCCGGGTCATGGTGATTGTAGGAGCTTTGGTAGAAACCAACCGGACTTCTCTGGGAGGTTTGAAAGAACTAGCCCTAACTGTGAAAATAATGAATTTTGGACAGTCAAAATAATCAGTAGTTGCTGCTTTAATTATCGTAAATTATCTTGAATTATGAAATTTATCAGAATTAGTACAATCGTAAGAGCTTCAGTAGAGGTCAACTGGACGTATCTGGGAGGTTCTTAGTCCTCCCAGAGACGTCCAGAGAAGGTTCTCAAGAGCCTCCCAGAGAAGTCTAGTTGATCTCTACCGAAGCTCCTATGACTCCTTGAGCTGCTTCTGTTCTTCATGTCGATGCTTCTAGAACACCACCACTATATCACAGCAGAAACATCAAGTTTATAGTCAAGGCTGAATGTCAAAACAGCTGTCAAAAACCTGAAACCTGCTTCAGAAAATAACAACTTTGCCTCGTTCTTCCCCCAAAAATTCTCTTCATCTTTTAAATCCACTTTACACCTGATTTTCTAATAAAAAGAAATGTGAAGTTTCTGTTTCCCAGCAGTCAACATGTGTAACAGATAGTATAATTGAATGTTTTTATCGAGACCTGTATAATATACGCAGCAGATCTTACTACATTTTTATTGATACTTAATTGATGAAACATGTTTGACGTCACATTTAGACAGATTTAATGGAATATGAATGTTTTTAATGGGTGACCGATCCGATTGATTTGATTCGATGTAGCAGCCGTTCAAACTGACTACCAGGTGATGAAGACAAACAGATGAGTTTATGAGAAAATGAAGAGTTGTGTGTATTGATCAGCTCGAGAACACAAACTGATTGATGAATGAGCTGGAAACAGGATTCGTCTGTGGTTGTTCTAAACCTGGAGATGTACAATAAAAGCTGTGGACGTCTAAAGATGTTTACTTCAGTTCAATTCAATTCAATTTTATTTATATAGTGCCAATTACAGTCAAATTGTCTCAAGATGCTTTACAGAACCCATATGCCTGAACCCCCAGAGCAGCCCTAAGGAGACAGTGGCAGGAAAACTCCCTTTTAACAGGGAAAAAAAACCTCAAGCAGAACCCGACTCTAATGTGGGGGAACTCATCTGCTGCTGGCCGGGTGGGTTGAGAGGGACAGAAGAGGTAGAGGGGTAGAGATAGAGGGATAGAGATAGAGGGGTAGAGGGTTTACTTCAGTGACTCCAGACTAGTTGATGTCTTAGTAAGATTCTGACCCAGATGTTAGTTTACGTCTGAACAGCTTTGTGGCCTTATTTCCAGATGTTCCTGTTGTCAGACAGCAGAACCAGGATGAAACAGTGAAACTCATTCAGACCACATGCTAACCAGCTTCACTTCATTTAAATACTGATTTTAACTCTTCAGGCTGCAGACAATGAATTTAGACATGATTTTAAATGTTTTCAATTGATGGATTAAATCCTGCTGCTCAGATCTGATTTAATTTATACTAAATTATTTAGTTTTTCACCGGAACAACCGGCAGCTTTTATTCTGACACTCCATGTAGGAAGCGACGCTGCGTGTGTCGTCACGTCCTGTGTGTCTCCGTCCTCTCTTTCAGGTGATGGATACCCAGAAGGTAAGAGTCTGATCGATAATCAATAAGAGCTGCTGGAGGCTGAGAGAAAGACCGACATGGACTCAGAGAGGATTAGCAGCTAGCCGTTAGCAGCTAACAGTTAGCATTTAGCAGCTAACAGCAGCTCTGGGCAGCATCAGCAGGGAGGATTTCCAGCTCAGACGGGATCAGCCTGAAGGACTGATCAGTGATCGATCAGCA
The DNA here is from genome assembly GCF_022539595.1 of Amphiprion ocellaris. Taxonomy (NCBI): domain Eukaryota; kingdom Metazoa; phylum Chordata; class Actinopteri; family Pomacentridae; genus Amphiprion; species Amphiprion ocellaris. The sequence goes on along the minus strand of NC_072782.1, from coordinate 33,365,177 downwards.
GCTGATCGATCACTGATCAGTGGATCGCTTCACTGTGTTTCTCTTCAGGTACAGATCGATAATTCTCCTTGTAGCTCTGCGTGTCTCTCTCTGATCCATACAGAGTATCAATCAGCTCAGGTGTGTGCAGGTGAAGGTCACATGACGCTGCTGCTCTGAGATCAGGTTACATTCCATCAATTTGAAATTATGATCTTTAAGATCGAAATTATTTTCAAAGTAAAAGAAGAAGAAGCTTCTCGTCTCATTCAGTGTCTATGTCGTACGACCATCTCTCTCTCTCTGCAATGTAAGACTACTATAAAACTACTGCACTATAAAACTACTATAAAACTACTGCACTATAAAATTATTATAAAACTACTACACTATAAAACTACTGTAGAACGACTGCACTGTAAAACTACTGTAAAACTACTGTAGAACTACTGCACTGTAAAACTGCTGTAGAACTACTGCACTATAAAACTATGGTAAAACTACTGCACTGTAAAACTACTGTAGAACTACTGCACTATAAAACTACTGTAGAACTACTGCACTATAAAACTAGTGCACTATAAAACTACTGTAAAACTACTGTAGAACTACTGCACTATAAAACTACTGTAAAACTACTGTAGAACTACTGCACTGTAAAACTGCTGTAGAACTACTGCACTATAAAACTACGGTGAAACTACTGCACCGTAAAACTACTGTAGAACTACTGCACTATAAAACTACTGGAGAACTACTGCACTATACAACTAGTGCACTATAAAACTACTGTAAAACTACTGTAGAACTACTGCACTATGAAACTACTGCACTATAAAACTACTGTAAAACTACTGTAGAACTACTGCACTATAAAACTACTGCCTATAACATTATTGTAAAACTACTGCACTATAAATATTATTGTAAAACTACTGTAGAACTACTGCACTGTAAAACTACTTTAGAACTACTGCACTGGAAAACTACTGCACTATAAAATTATTGTAAACTACTGCACTATAAAAATTATTGTGAAACTACTGCACTATAAAACTACTGTAGAACTACTGCACTGTAAAACTACTGTAAAACTGCTGCACTATAAAACTACTGCACTCTAAATCTGCTGTAAAACTACTGTAAAACCACTGCACTATAAAACTACTGCACTGTAAAACGACTGTAAAACTGCTGCACTGTAAAACTACTGTAAAACTACTGTAAAACCACTGCACTCTAAAACTACTGTAGAACTACTGTAAAACCACTGCACTGTAAAACTATTGTAAAACTACTGCACTGTAAAATCGACTGTAAAACTTATGCAGCATAAACTATTGTAAAACTACTGCACTGTAAAATCTGCTGTAAAACTTATGCAGCGTAAATTACTGTAAAACTACTGCAGTGTCAAAAACACATGAAAACTTTTTTCTTTAATTTTTAAAAAATAAAAATGTGTTTGTGTGTCACAGGAAGCTCTGCGCAGGATCATCAGCACGTTAGCCCATAAGAACGATGAGCTCCAAAACTTCCTGGAAACGGTTGAAAACACAGTGACAGGCCTGCAGGTCAGCAGCTCATTGGCTGACAGGGAGCGGGGGGCGGGGCTTAGAGATGAGGGCAAAGCAAAGAGTGAAATAACTGAAGCAAGCCTTTGTCCAATCAGGAGGAGTCATGTAAAGTGATGTCAGATCTGGAGGCGGAGCTTGAGCAGCTGCGTTCTGCCTTGGAGGAAAAGGGGGTGGAGCTCCATCACATCATAAAGGAGGAGCAGCAGAGGAAGGAGGCGGAGCTTCAGGTACATTCAGTTTATATTTTTAAAATGAGAACTTCTTTTTCTCCTACAAACATTTGAAACTTAAAGTCGTTTACTTTCATGTTCTCTGCTGGAGGCTGATTTTTTCTGGTTTTCTGTTGGATGTCCAGAAGCAGCTGTCGGAGGGAAAGTTCGCTCTGCTGTCATGTGAAGAGCTGCTAGAATTCGCCAATCAAACGCTGACAATTACCAATGAAGAAGAATTCCTCACGGTATGATGTCATCCAAACCTAGAACAGATCAGCAGATACCATTCATATTTCCAGTTGTTTATTTCTTCTGATCTTTTTCAGGCTGCAAAACAGATCAAAGAACGGTGAGTTTGTCATTAAAACAGGAGTTTATGTTTATTTAAATCATCTCCTTCACATTTTTATGTTTTCATCATTTTTCTTTTTTGCATTTTCTGTTTATTTGTTTTAACCCTGTCACTTGATTTTTTTTACTTTGCTTTTGTCATTTCCTGTCGTCTCTTTATCAACCTTTCTGAAACATTAACACATTAAACTAACCAATCAGCCTGTAAATGCAGCTTTGAAATGATTTGCATGCTAAGCTCCGCCCCTGAACACTAACTCCTAACCCCGCTCACTGCACTGGGACCCGCCCTTGCTGTTGCCAGGGTAACGATGGCTCCGGCATTCCGGCTGACGACTCGTCCAGCGGTGTCGGACAACATGTCGCAGTTTACTGTCGACTTCAGGGCAGAGAGGGCGGGACTTCAGCGACTTCACTTCCTGCCAGGTGAGTAATCACACCTGCAGAGTCTGATTCTTTCTTTTTCTTATTTTTGTTGTCACACGTTGAAATCTATTATCATCTGTGTACGAGTCTGTCGTCGTGCTTCACATCATGATGCTGCCACCACCATGCTTCTCAGTGGGGATGGTGTGTTTGTGATGATGTTCAGTGTTTAGTGTCCACCAAACATATCATCTAGTCTGATGGACATAAAGCTCCATCCTGGTCTCCTCAGACCAAAGAACCTTCTTCCAGGTGTCTTCAGAGTCTCCACATGTCTTCTGGTGAACTCTAGTCCAGATTTAATTGGAGCTTTTTCCATCAGAGCCTTTCTCTTTGTCTCCATGAAGCTTTGACTGGTGAAGAACAGTCTGAAGCTGGAACTCCTTCAGAGGAGCCATAGATGTTTTGGTGGCCTCATCAGTCTTAGCTCTCTTATTCTGCAGCTTTTGACCACATCACATGGTTTTCATCACCAGGCGGTTGCTTGGTTGTCATGGAAACAGCACATTCAGAGTTTTTTCTGTTTTGTCCTTCACCTGTTGTCACACCTGAGGTTTCCATGACAACTCACGTGTGTATGTGTCCCAGTTCCCAGAGCTCCAGAGATCGACGTGTCCAACTGCGTCGTCCGTGACAACGCCATCACCGTTGCCTGGCGACCGCTTGGTGAGGCGGACGGCAACAGTGACGGTGGCAGCGGACCAATAGAACGCTACGAAGTTGAATACCGAAAAACGAACCACAGCAGCTCGCTCAGAGTCGCAGGAGAGGCATGCTGGGAAAAAATCTGTGACATCAGAGAGACACAGGTCACTATCTCAGGTGAGGGTCAGAGGTCACAGGTAAGGTCTTCTTCTCCTGTGTTCATAGAGGTCCAGATGTTCATAGAGGTCCAGATCTTCATGGGGTCTAGATGTTCATAGGGGTCCAGATGTCCATAGGGGTCCGGATGTTCATAGAGGTCTAGGTGTTCATAGAGGTCTAGATCATCATAGGGGTCTAGATGTTCATAGAGGTCTAGATGTTCATAGAGGTCTAGATGTTCATAGGGGTCTAGATGTTCATAGTGGTCTAGATGTTCATAGAGGTCTAGGTGTTCATAGAAGTCTAGATCATCATAGGGGTCTAGATGTTCATAGAGGTCTAGATGTTCATAGAGGTCTAGATGTTCATAGGGGTCTAGATGTTCATAGAGGTCTAGATGTTCTTAGAGGTCTAGATGTTCATAGAGGTCTAGGTGTTCATAGGAGTCTAGATGTTCATAGAGGTCTAGATGTTCATAGGGGTCTAGATGTTCAAAGAGGTCTAGATGTTCATAGAGGTCTAGATGTTCATGGAGGTCTAGATGTTCATAGAGGTCTAGATGTTCATAGAGGTCCAGATGTTCATAGAGGTCTAGATGTTAAAAGCTGCTTCATGTTGATTGATGTTTAACATCTGAGGCTGATTTTACTGAATGTTTTCACACAGAAACTGAAACAAACACTGAACAGAGGAACTGATGATAATTCATTTCGTCATAATAAATTTCCAGTGATTTATTAATTTATGTGATTATTGATTTGAACAATCATTTATTTCATGTTTCAGGTCTGAAGTTTGATTCACCGTTTGTCGTCGTTCGAGTTCGAGCGAGAAACAAAGCAGCCGCCGGCGAATTCTCAGAGCCCGTTGCCATGGAAACCAGAGGTGAGCACATAAATGGACGAAGGCCAGATGAAGATGGGTGGAAGGCAGAGAGGTCTCACTCCTATAAAACAATGACTTTTTCTTCTTCTTCTTCTTCAGCATTTACCTTCGGCTTCGATGCGGTAACGGCTCACGCTGAGCTGAAGGTTCATGGCGACTCAGTGACCTGGGAGCCTCAGGGGGTCAAAGGTCACGACCCCCGACTCAGAGCCAAAGACAATAAAAGCAGGTGATGATGTCATCAGTTTTTAAAAACTTTATTTACAAACTTAACTTTTTTAGACATGTTGACAGCATGAATCAGGTCAGAGAATGACCAGAAGCACACTGAGTGACCTGCAGTCATATATACAGTACATGCGTGTACATATATATATGTATATATACATTTTTTTAAATATATATATATATATATATATATATATATATATATATATATATATATATATATATATATATATATATATATATATATATATATATATATATTAAAAAAAAAATCTATATATACGTGTATACATATATATATATATATATACATATATATATATATATATATACATATATATATATGTACACTTATATTTATATTTAAAGCACAGGCCAAAAGTTTGGAAGCAACTTTAAGTTTCTCTTCACAACGTCTTTCTTTGAAACCGGCGTGAACTCTATGGATTCTGGGATGTTTTTACTGCAGGATCAGACATTACTGTCATTGATCTGCTCTATTTTTCTCAGTTTACCTTCAGGTAAAGTCAACTTCTGAATAAATGTTAACAAAAGAAAATTAGGGCTTAGTTTTAGGTTTGAGACGATTTATAAAAGTGACAACTTCAGTGTTAAAGTGAAAAACTAATCAGTTTACGTTATTCACCTTGGCTCAGAAATCCCAGTAAATCTCCACTGTGTCCTTATTTCTATAACTACCACAGAAACGACTAGAGAGGAAACAGCTGTGAAGAAACCAGAGTAAAGATTTATACTTTGAGGAAAGAAGGAGGAACTGTAAAACACCTGATGGTGTCCAACAAAAGAGTTCACTAAACCCTGAAGAGAGTTCTGATAGAAAAAGGTCCGGAAGGAAGAAGGTTAAGGATGAAGATCTCATCAGCACTAAGAGAAAACAGCTCCACAAATCAGGGAGGAAGTCACAGGATGAGGTCAAACTCAGATCTCTGACAGCTGTGGAAAGATGTTTGAGAAAAGCCGGTCTGAAGGGTTGAGTATCAAAAAAACAAACACCGCTTTGTCCAAAGAAGAAGAAATAAGATCTGAGTGAACAAAAGCACAAGAACTGGACCTTTGATGAGGAAACAAATTCTCTGGACGGACGTAAACAAGTTGGAGCTGTTTGGTTCTAATCAGAGTCTTTGTCTGCAGACAGACTGGTGGACGTCTTAAAGCATTATAAAGCATGGAGGAGGTAGTATCATGGTGTGGGGATGTTCTGCAGCAGTTCTGTTTGAAGTAAAGGGTACCATGAACAGAACCTCTCCATCCTCCAGCATCAGTTCCATCTACAGGAAGTTTTACAGCAGATCCTGATCCTCTCTGTTACCAAGGCAACAAGAGGAAGGAGTTCTTCCAAAGCTGGTTTGGCTCTAAGTCTCCAGACCCCTGGAATTGGATCGATGAATCAGAAAAGTGAGTCATCAGTTCATTGATAGACTTCAGAAGATCTGGTCTGTAGTTCCTGTAGAGATCTTGAAGAACCTGAGGAACCAGTGGATCGTATGGATGATGCTGCTGTTAGAGAGGAAGTTACTCTGAGCAGGAAAAACCCAAACACCTGAGAACCATAGTAGAACTGTTCTGATGAGTAACTCTTTATATAATAATCATTTCATTTTGTTGAACCCTCGTGTCGTCCTGCGGGTCAAATTGACCCGTTTTAAAGTTTGAAGTTTTAAAGTTTCACAGTGAAACTTCTGATGTCCACATTTTCAACATTTTTGGGAATTTTTTGAACATTTTTTGGTGGAAAAAAAGAAATGTTAAAAATGTTTCTTCAGAACATTCAGAAAAAAATCAATGGATTTTGGTTGATTTTTTTGTGAATGTTCTTAAAGAAAATATTCAAAGTTTTACTGATATACATGGAATCACTTTAGATATTTTTAGGATTTTTTTGGAAGATTTTCACAAATTTTTGGAAAATATTTACAAGAATTTTCTTGCCCAATTTGGGGGATTTTTTAAAAAAATAAAACTTTTAAGGGAAACTTTTAAGGAATTATTGGAATTTTCTTCCTGAAGGTTTTGCAAATTTTCTGAAATTTGGGGAATTTTTTTGCTGAATTTTTGGATTTTTTTCAGACCCGGAAGCAGTATTTTTTGGTGCCCGTGAATGAGGACAACAGGAGGGTTAAATCACTGAAGCTGGAATCTTTTCTGGTCTCGTTTCCAAACCTTTGGCCTGCAGTGTATTTATTCATGGACAGTATTTATATTATAATATCTACACAGAGCTTTATCTATATTTATCTCACATATCTTCCACAACTGGTGGCGATGAAGCTACGGATCTGCTGTGCAGGTCCTAGACAACCCATAATAATAACCTTCAGCTGTTTTGACCTTTTTGTCCCTCCTCAGTCTCCGTACTTCGTCCTCTTCGACTCGCTCAGGTAGAGACTGTCATCGCTGACTGGTTGCCGAGCAACCGCCAATCACTTTCCTCATCCACCATCACTCACTCCATGCAGCCAATCACTGCTGACATCACTGCTGACATCACATCAGCGTTTCATTTAAAATTTTTAATAAAATCTCCATGTTTGAATTTTTTAACCAACATTTTTTTTGTTTTTAGTTTTTGTCTTTAAACATTCTTTAAAGTAAATCAGCTGTTTTCTCCAAACACTTTATTTTATAGAACAGTTAAAGGTTTAAAGACTTTATACTGAATTTATAGAAAATCCTGTCAAAGTTAAAGTGAAGCTGTAGAATCATCTCTGGTAGTTCTTCTGTTTATTCAACAAAACGTGAAGCGCTTTTATTCTGACATCTCGGTTTGAATTCAATTTTCATCATTTAATCAGTAAAAGTTGTTTTCAGTCTTTTTTTCATTCTTTCATCTCTCTGCTGCATCATCACTTTGACTCAACCTCATTGGCTGTTTTCACGTCGTCGTTCCTCATTGGTTCTGAGGCTCACACTGACTTTCACGGTTTCTGTTTGTTCCAGCAGCAGGAGTGCCACGCCGTCGCCCAATAAGACGGCAGTGAGCCGAGCAGGACGCGACCGATTCGCTGGAGAGTCGTACACAGTGCTGGGTACTTCCCTCTGAGTACTACTACACGAATACTACTACTACACTAGTACTACTACTACACTAGTACTACATACTGATAGAAGTACTGCTGAGGAATGTCTGTGAAATCAGGATATTTATGAGTTTATTATCACATCATAGCTACAGATATAATATTACATATTGAAAACAGTTTGTACTTGTTGCTTTTTATTTTGAAAGTCATGAACTAAAGTATTAGTTGGAGTACTTGTGTGTATTATTTATGTTACTATCAGTATAAAATTAGATACAGAAGTTTAGTTTAAAATGTTTTTGTGATTTATTTTTCATTATCAAACATTTTCAGATTTACATTTTGCTTGTTGGCTTTTACTTTGAAAGTCCTGAAATATTAGTTATTATTTATTTTTGGGTTATTATTTATTTATTTATTGTTCTTCCATCTCCTAGGTGACCAGGAGATGATTGGAGGCTCTTATTACTGGGAGCTCCGCCCCCTGGCTGACTGGAAGTCTTTCAGTGTGGGCGTGGCCTATCGAGCCAGCCTGGGCCGCTTTGACCAATTAGGGAAGGGCGCCGGTTCCTGGTGTCTTCACGCCAGCCAATGGCTGCAGACCTCTCTGGCTGCAAAGCACAACAACCGGGCGAAGGCACTGGATTGGCCACTGCCTCAGCGAATCGGAATCTACTGCGACTACGACAACGGTACACAGGAAGTCCTTTTATGGTGTCATTTCTCACCAGGTGTCAGGTGACGCTTCACCTGCGCTCACCTCACAGCAAACTTTAAATCAGTCTCTGTAGCAGGTAATCAGGTAACCAGGTAACCAGGTGACCAGGCAACCAGGTAGCAGCAGGAGTCACCGCCTCCACCTTCCCTCTTCCCTCACCTGTCCTCCAGTCTCACCTGTTGTGTTTCTGTGTTTTCAGGTGACTTAATGTTTGTTGACGTCGATCAGCTTCGTCTTCTTCACTCCTTCAAAACAAAGTTCAGCCAACCGCTAGTTCCTGCCTTCACAGTGAGTGCTACAGTAATACTACAATAAATACTACAGTATACAGTAATACTACAGCAATACTACATACTACAGTAATACTACAGCAATACTACATACTACAGTAATACTACAGCATTACTACAGTGATACTACAGTAATACTCCAGCAATATTACAGTATACGGTAATACTACAGCAATACTACAGTAATACTACAGTACTACTACAGCAATACTACATACTGCAGTAATACTACAGTACTACTACAGCAATACTACATACTACAGTAATACTGCTGTAATACTACTATAATACTACAGCAGTACTACAGTAATATGTCACTGTGAATGGAGCAGTAATACCGTATTGGTTGTATTGCAGTACTAACAGCAGTACTCTGGGTATATTGTAGTAGTCTAGGTGTATTGCAGTACTACTTGCAGTAGTACCTGCAGTACTACTTACAGTAGTACCTGCAGTACTAAGAGCAGTAAAACTGTGTTGCAGGTGTGGTGCGGTGGTATCGCCGTAGCGACGGGTCTGCAGGTGCCGAGTTTCATGGGAAAGTTTGCGTCGACCAATCAGAGCCTGAGCAGCTTTACGCAGTAGATCAGCTGATTGATCACATGACTGATTTACATCCTGTTTGATTGGTTCTAAATATTTATCACTGATTTCATATCAGATGATTTTATTCAACAAATCAGTGTTTTTATTCAAATCCGTTCAGTTTGAAACAAAAATATGAGAAAATATCATTGATCTATTTATTGATTATTGATCTGTTTATGAATTATTTGTCTATTTATTGATTATTGATCTGTTTATTAATTATGGATCTGTTTATTGGTTATTGATTTATTAATTGATTATGGATCTGTTCATTAATTATTTGTCTGTTGATTATTGCTCTGTTTAATAATTATGGATTATTTATTAATTATGGATCTGTTTATTAGTATTGATCTATTTATTGATTATGGATCTGTTCATTGATTATGGATTTATTTATTGGTTATTGATCTGTTTATTGGTTATTGATCTGTTTATTGATTTTTGATCTGTGGTATGTAAATGTTTAAGTCATCTCAGATGTTTTCTATCAACATTTTGATAAACTGAAAGATGAAACTGAAATAAAACTCTGTTTCTGAAACGTTCTCCATCATCCTGCTTGTTTTTATGCTGTAGAATCTCAGCCTATCAGGACACACCTGAAGGCATGATGTCATCCCTGTTTATGACAAAATCAAAACAAACAAAACCGAATAAAATAGAAACAAACATTTTACAAAACTGCAGCTGAATTTATTATTGATCAGCTTTATTCATCGATTTGGTTCAACGGCTGGATCATGTTCACAGATGACTCGACTTGAAACTGGAGAACCACGACTTTAAACAGGAGAACCACGACTTTAAACTGGGAGAACCACGACTTGAAACTGGGAGAACCACGACTTTAAACTGGGAGAACCACGACTTGAAACTGGGAGAACCATGACTTTAAACAGGAGAACCACGACTTGAAACTGGGAGAACCACGACTTTAAACAGGAGAACCACGACTCTAAACAGGAGAACCACAACTTTAAACAGGAGAACCACGACTTCAAACTGGAGAACCACGACTTCAAACTGGAGAACCACGACTTCAAACTGGGAGAACCACGACTTTAAACTGGGAGAACCACGACTTTAAACTGGGAGAACCACGACTTCAAACAGGAGAACCACGACTTCAAACTGGAGAACCACGACTTTAAACTGGGAGAACCACGACTTTAAACTGGGAGAACCATGACTTTAAACAGGAGAACCACGACTTCAAATTGGAGAACCACGACTTTAAACAGGAGAACCACGACTTTAAACTGGGAGAACCATGACTTTACACGGGAGAACTCCGACTTTAAACTGGAGAACCACGACTTTAAACTGGGAGAACCACGACTTTAAACTGGGAGAACCATGACTTTAAACAGGAGAACCACGACTTCAAGTTGGAGAACCACGACTTTAAACAGGAGAACCACGACTTTAAACTGGGAGAACCATGACTTTACACGGGAGAACTCCGACTTTAAACTGGAGAACCACGACTTTAAACTGGAGAACCTCAGCCTCAGTTTCATTGTAACGAAAAAAACAAGTAAAAATGTAGTTTTACTGTGAAAGAAAAGAAAAACAAAACAGGAAGTTCAGAGGAGGGAGGGAGGGAGGGAGGGAGGGGTGAAGAGGTGGTCCCCATGGCAACACAGCAACAACACAACAGAAACAAAAGAAAAGAAGAAGAGAGAGGAGAGACGAAACAGAAGACGGAGAAGAAGAAGACGAGGACAACGTGGATCTGCAGCAGCAGGTGAGGAGGAAAGTGTCGCCTTCATTTCCCAGGATGCAGCAGGTCAGACGGAGTTCACAGAAAGCTGCAGGACGATCTTTAAACCTGTAAACATGAACCCTCAGAGTCTGTCAGGACATCCAGGAAAACTCTGGACCAAAGAAATGTTTAGAACAAGAGTTCTGATGTGGAAATGTTCAACCGTTTCCTGCTACTTTCACAGAAAATAACCAGAAAAATGCTTGAATTTACTGAAGAAACTGTAGAAATGTTTACAGTTTGACTTTTACTGTATTTGAATCAGTAAAAATCTAATTATTTTATCGATATTTGCTGTTATATGGAAGTAAAATTATTATTTTAAAGTGAAAAATGTTAAATGATTTCCTGTGACTGTTCTGTTCCATTAACCCTCCTGTTGTCTTCATTTATGGCCACCAAAAAATATTGTTTCCTTGATGAAAAAAATCCAAAAATTCACCCCAAAAAATTTCAGAAAATTTGCAAAACCTTCAGGAAGAAAATTCCAATATTTCCTTAAAAGTTTCCCTTAAAAATTTTTTTTTAAAAAAAACATCCCCAAATTTGGCAAGAAAATTCTTGTAAATATTTTCAAAAAAAATTGCAAAAGTCTTCCAAAAAAATCCTAAAAATATCTAAAGTGATTCCATATATATCAGTAAAACTAATATTTTCTTTAAGAACATTCACAAAAAAAACAACCAAAATCCAGTGAAATTCGCTGGATTTTGGTTGATTTTTCTGTGAATGTTCTTAAGAAACATTTTTAACATTTCTTTTTTCCACCAAAAAATGTTCAAAAATTTCCCAAAAATGTTGAAAATGTGGACATCAGAAGTTTCACCGTGAAAATAGATTTTTTCCACATTTTCAAACTTTAAAACGGGTCGATTTTACCCACAGGACGACACGAGGGTTAAACAAAATGAAATGATTATTATATAAAGAGCCACTCCTCTGAACAGTTCTACTATAGTTATCAGGTGTTTGAGTTTTTTTGGGTTTTGACCCTCAAGACGACACAAGGGTTAAAGAGCAAGATGAAGTTCAGCTGAACCAGAGTTTGTTCTTCATTTAACCCTTTAGAAGTTCGAGCTGCTGATCAGTTTGTCTTCCTGTCTGGTTGAAGCTTCTTTACCTAAATGGATTCTATCAACCTGAAATCACATTTTTCCTTTAAGCTGCTGCTTTAATTTCAGTAAAAAAAAAAAAAAAAAAAAGAGGTTTTCTACTGCTTTAGCTTTAAACGTTTAATTAAATTAATCTGCAGTTTTCTTTGGGAAGAATTACAAAACAAACAGTTTTCCAATTTACGATTGAATAAAGAAAAAAATTCAAGTTTATTTTCCTTAAAAATTAATTTTCAGCACTGAAAACTGTTGATTTGAGGAGAATCAAAGCTGTTAGCTTAGCTTAGATTAGCTTAGCTCAGTTCTGTCACCAAACAGTAAATTTCAGTTGTTCTTCTTGTTCCACTTAGAATTATTGACATTATTATGAACAGAAAAATCCTTTAAAATATGTATTTAGTTGACAGATTAAATAAATAATTATTTCCATCACATCTGTTTTCTCAAACTACAGAACAAGAGTCTCTGTGGAGGTTTAGCTCTCCACCAATGCATGCTGGGAAATCTACTCATGTTCTGGTTTTGCACCTTCAGCTCTTCGTTCCTTCATTTATCTCAAACTCATCTTAGTTCAGGTTCCACATTCAGCCCGATCTGACCTCCAGTGACCAGTAAAACCTCAGTATAATAAGCCACAAATAACCAATAAATAACCAATAAATAACCAATAAATAACCAATAAATAACCAATAAATAACCAATAAATAGCCCATAAATAATCCATAAATAACCCATAAATAACCAATAAATAGCCCATAAATAACCCATAAATAACCAATAAATAGCCCATAAATAACCCATAAATAACCCATAAATAACCAATAAATAACCAATAAATAACCCATAAATAATCAATAAATAACCAATAAATAGCCAATAAATAGCCCATAAATAACCCATAAATAGCCCATAAATAACCCATAAATAGCCCATAAATAACCCATAAGTAATCAATAAATAATCAATAAATAACCAATAAATAGCCAATAAATAGCCCATAAATAACCCATAAATAATCAATAAATAATCAATAAATAACCAATAAATAGCCAATAAATAGCCCATAAATAACCCATAAATAGCCCATAAATAACCCATAAGTAACCCATAAATAACCAAATGTTTCCCTTTGTTTCAGTGTAAAAACACACATTCTGAAAATGTTCACGTTTAATAAACTATCTTTTTTAAAAACATCATGAACAACCTGAAATTTCCTAAGAAAAATATTTTTTAAAAAGTTCAGTTTCAACAAAATTAAGCTTCAGTTGATTGTTTATCATTAGAATTTCCAGATCAGAGTATCTTCAGAGGAACAAAACATTTAGTCTCAGGTATCTGGAGCCGAACCATAAACACCGATCAGCCACAACATTAAAACCACCCTAACACTGTGTAGGTCCCCTTATGTGGTCAAAAATGTTCTGAACCACTGGGTCCAGACATGAGGACCTCTCAGGGTTTCCTATGGGGTCTGGATCAGAGGACCTCTCACTCAGGGTGTCCTATGGGGTCTGGGACCAGAGGACCTCTCAGGGTGTCCTATGGGGTCTGGGACCAGAGGACCTCTCAGGGTGTCCTATGGGGTCTGGATCAGAGGACCTCTCAGGTGGTGTCTAAGTCTCATCAACACAGACACCAGAATCCAAGGTTCTTCAGCAGAACACCTCATAGAACCAACATGATCAATGGTATTCACTCCACCTGTCAGTGGTCTTAGTGTTGTGGCTGATCGGTGGAGCATTTTACTTTATGATCAAAACAACTTGTGAAGGTCTACAAATTATTCAATATTTACAGTTTTACATTTTTACACTTTGCAATGTCGTCCCGGGGGCCGGATTGGACCTGCTAGGAGGACAGATTGGACCCTCTAGGGGGACAGATTGGACCCTCTAGGGGGACAGATTGGACCCTCTGCAGGGCCAGATTGGACCTTCTAGGGGGACGGATTGAACCCTCTAATGGGATGGATTGGAACTTCTAGGGGGACAGATTGGACCCTCTGGAGGGCCAGATTGGACCTTCTAGGGGGACGAATTGGACCCTCTAGGGTGATGGATTGAAACTTCGAGGGGGACGGATTGGACCCTCTGGAGGGACGAATTGGACCCTCTGTCCATATGTTTGACACAGCTGATTTAACTCATTTAAAGTGGCTCCAGTTAACTCGAGTCTTTAAACTGGTCTGAAAGGTAAACTTTTTGAGCTCGGTTGTCCTTCAGCCTGGGGGAACCAGAAGATGAGATCTTGATGCTGCTTTGGTTCTTCGTGTCTTTCAGCTTTGGTTGGATCATTCCAGAACTCTGTCACAGCATCGACTCCTCCGTGAGTCTCAGCGTTCATCACAACTCAATCTTTACTGTGATTTCATTGATAATAATAAGAGTTTGGGTTAATAATTATGATTTTTAACTTGCATTAATTGTTTCTCTGTCTGCGTTTTGTCCCAGTCGGGCCTCCGTACATTTTCTACTTCGGAGTCAAGTTTTATGTTGAAGATCCGACGAAGCTGAAGGAAGAAACAACTCGGTACCTCCAATACATCCAACAGCTTTATCACATTTTAATGTCTTTTCTTGTGAATATATGTGTGTATCTATGTACTACCAGAGTGCTGCTGTACTTGCAGTGAAGTATTACTGTAAAATGTGTGGGATTTTAACCAGATTGGCAGAACGTGAAACCATCAGTCGTCTCCATCGATCTGCACTCAGTAACTCAGAACTCTGAATGAAGTGTGAAGAATCTACCAGGATGAAGAGTCTGAACTCTTCTGAGACGTCTTCAGACTCTTCATCCTGGTAGAATCTTTATCGAACAGTCACCTGAAGAGAACTCACCTGAGGACAGAGAGCCACACCTGAATGTCACAGTTCAGTCTGCAGCTCAGAACAAACTCTGAGGTCCAGGATCTCAGTGACCAATGGTGGTGACCCTCAGGAGACTGGAACCAGCAGAACTCTTCATCTGGGACCGAGAAGCCAGCGGTCTTTATCTCCAGAGGTTCTGTTCTGAGAAGAAGCTGCTGGAAGATCAACCACCAACCAGGTGTTCCTGTTAAAGAACCAACCATCTCCACTTCAGCATGGAGGTGGCATCATCATAGGGGAGGCTGGTCTTCTTTCCTACGATGCTGGAGGAGCTTCAGGAGTCTGTGACCCGACAGAACATCTGAGGAATTAAGATGGAGGTCCAGACAACAGCAGAACCTCCTTCAGAATCCTGGTTTTAGAAACGTGTTTTCTGGGATTCCTGAGTGTGGACGGATGGAACGGTTCTGTGTGAGGTGTTCATGGAGATGTTCTCTGAGTTTTGACGGATGGAACAGTTCTGTGTGAGGTGTTCATGGAGATGTTCTCTTCTCCAGGTATCAGTTCTACCTGCAGCTCCGTCAGGACGTCCGGCGAGGTCGTCTGCTATGCCCCGCTCATCTCCGCCCACGGCTGGATGCTCTGATGCTGCAGGGTGATAGAACTTTAATATGATCTGAGGAGTGTTTGTCTTCATCTTGAACATCTGATCCAGTTATTGACCAGTTATTAGTGACAGAGTTGATTGGTTTTCATTTATTGATCCAGCGGAGCGAGGAGACCTCAGCGAGAACGACACGTCAGACTCAGAGAAACAGGAAGTTCAACTCATCTACAAAACACTGAGGTGAACAGGAAGTGAAGCATGATCATTAATCAATAATCAATCAGTAAATAATAAATAAATCAGACCCAAAGTTTAAGGGAGGATTCAAGCACGAGGATGATGTTACAAGGAGCACATTTTAGTTGACTGATTGACTGACTGACTGATTGATTATTGATTGATTGGTTGATTGGCTGATTGATTAATTGATTGATTGACTGATTAATCGATTGACTGATTGATTATTGATTAATTGATTGACTGATTGATTAATTATTGGTTGATTGATTGATGATTGGTTGATTGACTGATTGACTGATTATTGATTGATTGATTGATTGATTGATTGACTGATTGTTTGCTTATTGATTGATTGATTGATTGATTGTTTGCTTATTGATTGATTGATTGACTGATTGTTTGCTTATTGATTGATTGATTGATGATTGATTGATTGATTGATTGACTGATTGTTTGCTTATTGATTGATTGATTGATTGACTGATTGATTGATTGATTGATTGATTGATTGATTGATTGATTGATTGATTGATTGATTGACTGATTTTTTGCTTATTGATTGATTGATTGATTGATTGATTGACTGATTGATTATTCATTGATTGATTGACCGATTGTTTGCTTATTGATTGATTGATTGATTGATTGATTGATTGATTGATTGATTGATTGATTGATTGATTGATTGATTGATTGACTGATTGTTTGCTTATTGATTGATTGATTGACTGATTGATTGATTATTCATTGATTGATTGATTGAATGATTGTTTGCTTGTTGATTGATTGATTGATTGATTGATTGATTGATTGATTGATTGATTGATTGATTGATTGATTGATTGATTGATTGATTGATTGATTATTGACTCTGTGTGTCCCTGTCCAGTGGCATCTCTAGTCTCCAGGCTCAGGGTCTCGTTCTGTCTCTCTGCAGCTCTCTGCAGATGTACGGAGTCACTTTGTTCCCCGCCTACGTAAGATCACCGATCAATACCATCAGCTCCTGTTTATCAATCACCTGTTTAATTATTGATCCATCGTTACTCCCATGATGCCTTGCAGGGCGAGAACCAGACTGAGTACTTCCTGGGTCCAACTCCAGTGGGTGTGGTCATCTACAAGAACAAGCAGCTGGTGGGAAAATATTTCTGGTAGGAGTGAGACCTCATTAATTATCTTTGTTTGACTCACTTCCTGTTTCCTGTCATGTGACCTTCTTACCTGCTACATATCTGTCATGTGACCATGCTACCTGCTACATACCTGTCATGTGACCTTGTGACATCAGAGATGTTTCCTTCAGGCCACGAATCACCAAACTTCACTTCAAAGACGAGATGTTTGAGCTCAGAGTTTTCGGCAAAAAAGTGAGTTTCTATTGGCTGACTGAAGCTAATGCTAATGCTAATCATACTTCCAAAGTTCATACTTGCAGCTAATGCTAATGCTAATGTTAATAATTAATGAAAATACAAGATTAGACTTTTTTAGACTTTAGACCAGTGGTTCCCAACCTGGGGTCTGCACCCCCCCAGGGGGGCCACCAGAGATCTGAAGGGGGGCGCCAAGCTTTGTCTGCTCTGAGGCTGTGATGTTATAAAAAATTGATTTTTACATTCTGGATAAAATCAGAGTAACAGACTCACTGTGTCATCACAAGTCTACTTATAAAACATTTTAAAAACACATTTATTTGGTCTTTCTTCAAAAATCCTTTGCTACTTCGATGGCCACACCTCCTTGACCTTTCAACTTCTCTCCATGCTTTCTTAAGGTTGGCTTCTAGTTCATCCAGATTCATTAGTTTGTGTGCAGTTAGAAAATTACTGACGGGAACGATGTCTGAGAAACGCAGAACATGTGAAGATTCATCAGTACCTAAAAACTCCGGCTATACCTTGAGAGTTACCTTAAATTTGGTTTTATTAAAGAACAAGACAGAATTGTGTTATTTGTGGTGAAATGCTCGTAAATGACAGCATGAAGCCAGAGAATTACGGCGACGTCAGGAAATAAAACAGTTCGGTAAAGTCGGAAAGATATTCACAAATTCGGACTTCCGGCATCAATAACTCATTAAATATACGTTGTCTAAACATAAACGATGCCTGTTTTCCATCGTTGTAAGGTAGACAATATGCTACAAGCCCAGTTTAATCAAAAGTAGCTGCAGAAATAACATTGGTGTCTATGAGCAGCTGGTTGTGCGACGAGTGAACAGGAACCGTCTGCAAAATGCAAAACTGCTGCAAACAGCGAAGAGACACAAATATTCAACAAATTTACTGCAGCCAGCAACTGACTCCTGCTGCTCATACTACAACTCTTGGTTTGATATTACATTTTTTTTTCATAATTTTAAGGATTTTTTTAGTAAAAAAAAATCAATAACTCTTATGCATTGTAGTGTCAACAAATTTACTGCAGCCATAAACTCTCTCCTCCTCGTCATAGTACAACTCTTGGTTTGACATAAAGTATTTCTATTTTTTATAATTTTAGTGAATTTTCTATTAGTAATACAATTCAATAACTTCCCTCTTATGTTTCATAGTGTACTTATGTGGTGGTGGGTGGGGCGCTGGGGCTGGGTGCAGCTTATAGGAGGGGCTCCAAGCCACACAGGTTGGGAACCACTGATTTAAACCATAAAAACAGCGTCCTGTCCAACATCCTGAACACAAGAAATATAAAACATCACCTGTGTGTGTGTGTGTGTGTGTTTGTGTGTGTGTGTGTGTGTGTGTGTTTCAGGGTTCAGAGACATCGTTCTTCTTTCAGACATCTAATCGATGTGACTGTAAACGTCTGTGGAGGTGTTGTGTTGAACATCACACCTTCTTCAGGTAACACACACACACACACACACATACACACACACACAGGTGATGTTTTATGTTTTATATTTCTTGTGTTCAGGATGTCAGAGTCGAATCCACAAATACACAAACTGAAACTCAACAGGTAAACAAACAAACACTTTTACAGAATCTTCATTAATCAGAACGTTTCTTTGGTTTCATGATGCTGAATATTTATTTTATTTTCTCTGGTTTCTGATCAATCTGCCATCTGTTTACTTGTCGTTGTTTATCAGATCAACAGGTTTATAAACTGATTGTTTTATTGAACTGTCTGCAGCGCTGCTCGTTCTCCCTCTGCAGCTCTCCCTCAGCTCACAAACACACCTGTCAACAACAAAACAGCAACAACAACAACAGCAGCTGTGGCCAGTCAGTTCACCATCTCCTGATCAATAATCTGACAGCAGAACGTCTCATCATTCATTCATCTGAAGATGTTTGTTTGTAAACATTTTACTGACTCCGCCCCCTCTCCTCACTTCCTCACTTTCAGCCAATCAGAGCCGGGAACCAATGATGAAGCAGACGGCACCACCTGCTGCTCACAGGTGAGGGCTGCAGATGTCATGGGATCAGTCATGATTAGTCCTGTGATGAGTCGTCATGATGAGTCATGATGGGTCATGTGATGTAGTTTGTCTTGTTCCTGCAGGTCAGGGGGCGGGGCCAAGCCGGACCAGGGGAGGCCCAGTGCACCATGGGAGAACAGCAGCACCGCGAGGTAGAACGACTAACATGATGAGAATAATAACCAGTTATTAATGACCTGCAGGTGTAATCTGATTACTGTGTAAATGTAATGTGATTACTGATGGTTGTTCCAGCGGCCTGTTCAACCCAAAGTTTCCTCCAAACACCAAAGAAGAAGAACAAGATGGAGGACGACCACAGAGGTGAGACAGACAGGCAGACAGAAGGACAGTCAGAAAGATGGACGGACAGACAGACAGACAGACAGATGGACAGAGAGACAAACAGACAGGAAGACAGATGGACAGACAGATGGACAGAGAGACAAACAGACAGGAAGACAGATGGACAGACAGATGGACAGAGAGACAAACAGACAGGAAGACAGATGGACAGATAGACAGACAGACAGGCAGACAGATGGACAGAGACAAACAGACAGATGAATTATCACCAGACGATCACCTGATCTCTGTTTGTGTTTCAGACGCAGCAGAAGTCTGGATGGTGATCGACCAATCAGAGCGCAGAGGAGAAGGTGACCCCTGTTCTTATTGGTAAATGGTGGAACAGTCACATCAGACTGATGTTTACCTCTCACCAGCAGGTCTCGTTCCCATGGCAACTCAAGCAGCGGCAGCGAATCAGAGAAGAGCAACAGCGAGCAGCGGTGGAGGAGAACAAAGAGCCGGTAACGGAAGTGACGACACGTCTGTGTCGACTTCCTGTCTGTAAACTCTTTAAGTGACTTTCTGTTTACATCTAGAGGCCGCCATGGTGACCAGGGCCCTGACTCCACCTCCCAATGCCGCGCCAGATCGTAAGGACAATGCTAATCTGCTAATGCTAACATTTAAGTTTTGGGAGATTATACTAGAATGCTAATCCTGCTAACTGTACTGTTGGCCTATCAGCTACCTGTGGCTAATGCTAATGCTAATGCTGTCTCTCTGTAGACACAGTCTGGACGCCCGGACATGGAAACACATCCAGTGAGTTTAAAACACACAATAGACGCAGTACACATAGTACACACTGTATACACAGTACTCTGTACACAGTATTCTAATTGTGATCTGGATGTAAACAGGAAGCAGCTGGTGGAGCCTGATGGTGTGATTGACAGACAGACGGAGGAAATACCATATAAGGAAGTGAGGTAAGGAAGGAAGGAAGTGAGGTAAAGAAGGAAGTGAGGTAAGCAAGGAAAGAAGTGAGGTAAGGAAGGAAGGAGGTGAGGTAAGGAAGGAAGTGAGGTAAGGAAAGAAGTGAGGAAGAATAAAGGAAACTTGTTTGTATCCTACAGGGTGTTGGGGGAGCCAATCAGAACGCGCCGTTCTACCAGGGGGCGACGACATCAGCGGTGGGCGTCGTACTCACAGCTGCAGTAGGTGTCAGTGACATCACCAGGGGGCGGGGCTTCTACCTGCACCTCGTTTTGATTCCACTTCCTGTTTGTGTTTTAGGTCAAAGATGGTCCTGCCTCTTCCTGTTACCACAGCAACAGACACTTCCTGTCGGGTACCAACCAATCACTGAGGCAGCTGTTCTCTTCCAACAATGCACCTGTTTACATGTCATTAAAAACTTTTCCACCAGTGATGATGAAATAAAACATCCTCAGAACGTCTTTCTCTGTTGTTTTGTGTCTCTTTGTCGTGGTTTTGTGTCTCTTTGTGGTTGTTTTGTGTCTCTTTGTGGTCGTTATGTGTCTCTTTGTGGTGGTTTTGTGTGTCTTTGTGGTGGTTTTGTGTTCAGTTCGGTTGTTTTAGACTGAATATCTGCAGCACACATCCAGTCCAGGTGTTAAAACAGCTGCCAGAGGTGCGTGTGATCCACCAGCATCAGCGTGTGATTGGCTGGCAGGCAGCCAATCAGGTCAGCCAGAGACATCATGTCCTCAGAAACAGCTGACAGCAGATAAACAGCAGCTCCAACCAGAATGTTCTGAGGTCAGTTTATCCTGCTTTAGTCCCAGTAAACTGGACACGTTACGACCGTGTGCACGTTATGACCGTGTGCACGTTACCAGCATGTGCACATTACCAGCATGTGCACGTTACCAGCATGTGCATGTTACGACCGTGTGCACGTTACGACCGTGTGCACGTTACCAGCATGTGCACGTTACGACCGTGTGCACATTACCAGCATGTGCACGTTACAACCGTGTGCACGTTACGACCGTGTGCACGTTACCAGCATGTGCACGTTACCAGCATGTGCACGTTACCAGCATGTCCAGCAGCACGGAGCTTCAGGACAGGACATGCTGCTGGTTCTGGCAACTGATTGGTCAATATTTGCAGAGCAGAGATGACCTCAAGTCACCTGGAGCAGGTGAGCTGCTGACATCACTGTCACCTGACATGTCCTATAAGACCCTAACAAACCTGGTTACCATGGCAGCACAGACAGGTGAGGCTGATCCAGGTGTGCAGCTAAACTAACCCTACAGTCAGAGTTCAGGTGAGGACACACAACACACAGACACGCAACATGAACACACAACGCAGACACATGTCTGCGTTGTGTGTTCATGTTGTGTATTGTGTCTGTGGTTCTAAATGATGACGTCAGTGTTTGTCAGCTGATTGGTCCGGATCGACCACATTTATTGACCTGATTCTGTCAGAGGATCAATAAGTTCATCCATTGATCTGATCAGTCAGCTGCGGAGCCCCGCCCCCTCCTGCACGTCCTCAGCGCGGCCTCTGATTGGTTGCCGGCTGCTGTTCACGTGAACGCTGCGTGGTTCATGAAGCGCGAGACGGAGCCGTGCAGTGAAGAGGAGCGCGCGGGCAGGACGCAGCCACGAGCCCGATGAGGAGCTGCCGCAGGTAACAGAGCCGAGCCGAGCCGAGCCGAGCCGAGCCGAGCCGAACCGAACCGGACAGAGCTGCTGCTGCAGGTGAGCCGCTGGCGGTTTCTGGAGGGTAGAGTCGGTTTGAGGTGCTCTGCGCAGCCGCAGTGACGTTCTCACAGGTGTGGAGTCGGTCAGGTGTGTCTGTGTTGTGGCTGGAAACTCCTCGTGCACCTGAACGCTGTGATCACCTGCACGCCCAGGTGTGTGTGTGTGTGTGTGTGTGTGTGTGTGTGTGTGTGTGTGTGTGTGTGTGTGTGTGTGTGTGTGTGTGTGTGTGTGTGTGTGTGTGTGTGTGTGTGTGTGTGTGTGTAGCTTTAACACACCTGGATCAGTTCAAATGACGCTGATCACAGGTATCAGTTATTTTCTGGATCAATCGATCAGCTGTTTGGTCTGAAATGTGGATCAGATGTTTCCTCAAAGATCTCCGGACCAGAGAACATTTCCTGAAGGAGGTGAAGACCAGGATTATTAGAAATGACTCCAATTGATCGATTATCAGAACAGCATCGGGTAAAAAGCTGATCAGCAGATTATTACTTCAGGTTCTAGTGGAGCTGTAGTTTACCTGATGCTCCTGAACGCAGCTCCAGGAGAAGAAAGAGTCCTTCAGGGAGAACCTCACCTTCAGATGCTTAAACGTTCATCACTGATCAATAATTTATAATCAGTTATCAGTTATTAACCAATCTGGTTCTACTACAGATGTTGGTTCTGTTGCAGATGTTGGTTCTACTACAGATTTTGGTTCTGCTGCAAATGTTGGTTCTACTACAGATGTTGGTTCTGGTTCTCCTACAGACGTTGGTTCTGGTTCTCGTACAGACGTTGGTCCTGGTTCTCCTACAGATGTTGGTTCTGCTACAAATGTTGGTTCTACTACAGATGTTGGATCTGATTCTACTACAGATGTTGGTTCTGCTGTAGATGTTGGTTCTGGTTCTGCTGCAGATATTGTTCTACTACAGAAATTGGTTCTAGTTCTACTACAGACGTTGGTTCTGGTTCTACTACAGACGATTCTGGTTCTGCTGCAGATGTTGGTTCTACTGCGGACGTTGGTTCTGCTGCAGATGTCGGTTCTGGTTCTGCTGCAGATGTTGGTTCTGGTTCTGCTGCAGATGTTTCTACTACAGATATTGATTCTGGTTCTACCGTAGATGTTGGTTCTGCTGCAGATGTTGGTTCTACTACAGATATTGATTCTGTTTCTACTGTAGATGTTGGTTCTGGTTCTGCTGCAGATGTGGTTCTACTACAGATGTTGATTCTGGTTCTACTGTAGATGTTGGTTCTGGTTCTCCTACAGATGTTGGTTCTACTACAGACTTTGGTTCTACTGCAGATGTTGGTTCTACTATAGATGTTGGTTCTGCTGCAGATATTGTTCTACTACAGAAGTTGGTTCTAGTTCTACTACAGACTTTGATTCTACTGCAGATGTTGGTTCTGGTGTAGATGTTGGTCCTACTACGGACGTTAGTTCTACTACAGATGTTGGTTCTGCTACAGATGTTGGTTCTACTACAGATGTTGGTTCTGGTTCTCCTACAGACGTTGGTTGTGGTTCTCCTACAGACTTTGGTTCTGGTTCTCCTACAGACGTTGGTCCTGGTTCTCCTACAGATGTTGGTTCTGCTACAAATGTTGGTTCTACTACAGACGTTGGTTCTGATTCTACTACAGATGTTGGTTCTGCTGTAGATGTTGGTTCTGGTTCTGCTGCAGATATTGTTCTACTACAGAAATTGGTTCTAATTCTACTACAGACGTTGGTTCTGCTATAGACGTTGATTCTGGTTCTGCTACAGATGTTGGTTCTGCTGTAGACGTTGGTTCTACTGTGGACGTTGGTTCTGCTGCAGATGTCGGTTCTGGTTCTGCTGCAGATGTCGGTTCTGGTTGTGCTGCAGATGTTGGTTCTGGTTCTGCTGCAGATGTTGTTTCTACTACAGATATTGATTCTGGTTCTACTGTAGATGTTGGTTCTGGTTCTGCTGCAGATGTTTCTACTACAGATATTGATTCTGGTTCTACTGTAGATGTTGGTTCTGGTTCTGCTGCAGATGTGGTTCTACTACAGATGTTGATTCTGGTTCTGCTACAGATGTTGGTTCTGCTACAGACGTTGGTTCTACTGCAGACATCGGTTCTACTACAGACGTTGGTTCTACTACAGATGTTGGTTCTGTTACAGATGTTGGTTCTACTACAGATGTTGGTTCTGGTTCTACTACAGATGTTGGTTCTACTACAGATGTTGGTTCTGGTTCTACTACAGATGTTGGTTCTACTACAAATGATTCTGCTACAGATGTTGGTTCTGCTACAGATGTTGGTTCTGCTACAGACGTTGGTTCTACTGCAGACATCGGTTCTGCTGTAGACGTTGGTTCTACTACAGACGTTGGTTCTGCTGCAGATGTTGGTTCTGGTTCTTCTACAGACGTTGGTTCTTCTACAGACGTTGGTTCTACTACAAATGTTGGTTCTACTGTAGATGTTGGTTCTAATTCTACTACAGACTTTGGTTCTACTGCAGATGTTGGTTCTGGTGTAGATGTTGGTTCTGGTTCTTCTACAGACGTTGGTTCTACTACAGACATTGGCTCTACTACAGAAATTGCTTCTGCTTCAGATGTTGGTTCTAGTGCAGACGTTGGTTCTGGTTCTGCTGCAGATGTTGGTTCTACTGTAGATGGTTCTACAACAGACATTGGTTCTGCTGTAGACGTTGGCTCTGGTTCTACTACAGATGTTGGTTCTGGTTCTACTACAGATAGTGATTCTACTACAGATGTTGGTTCTGGTTCTACTACAGATATTGATTCTACTACAGATGTTGGGTGTGGTTCTACTACAGATGTTGGTTCTGGTTCTACTACAGATGTTGGTTCTACTCTAGATGTTGGTTCTGCTGTAGATGTTGTCGTGTTCTGGAAGGTTCTGAGCGGGACGTTTATCTGCGTTTACTTAATCTTTGCTCGGTGTGATGTAACCGTGTGTTTGATGTGTAGCAACAGGCGCCACCTCATCCTCTGACAGCCAATCAGAGCAGAGCAGGAGACATTCAGTCTGAAGAACCAGAAGGTTCTGGGGAGTTCTATCAAATTTGGTTGATTTTTACATCAAACAGAACAGTTTGAAACACGTTGGACTTTTATTATTATTTAGCAGATACTAAAAATGATTTAATTTTATTTGTTTTTCTTCGCTGTATTTCAACGTCCTTCAGGTTCTTTAGATCTTTTCCTCATGTTTGTCTTTTTAGAATTAATTTAAAAAACAAAAGATGTTGTTTCTGTTCTTTCATTGTTGCTGGTTTCAGGTTTGTTCTGATCCCAGTGTTTCTGTCCTCCAGGTTCTGGTCCATCATGCCCATCGACATGACTCTACCCGTCTACCTGTCCCAGGAGGACTTCGTCTACTCGCCGCCTCCATCCTGTCCGCCTGCTGTCGGCTCTTCGTTCTGCATTGAGTCCTTGGACATCAGATCCAACGATCGCAGCAGGAAAACCAAGAAGCAGGTGACTTTTGCCGACCACAAAGGTCTGTCTCTGACCAGAGTGAAGGTCTTCTCCGAGTTCAGCGACCCCATCGACGTCCCTCTGAGTGTCCAGCTGAGCTCGGCTCCGTCGACCCAACAGGACAAACTGGAGCTGGACTTCAGCCAGCCGTCCTCCGACTACCTCCTGTTCCGCCAGCGGCTGGACGGCGGCCTGGTCTGCCTGGAACACTGTGTTCTGAAGGAGCGAGCCTTCACCGGAACCGTCAAGGTCAAAAACGTGTCCTTTGAGAAGTCAGTGAAGCTTCGCGTGACCTTCGACTCATGGAGGAGCCACCTGGACGTGGACTGCAGGTACGTGAAGGAGTCGTATCCCAGCTCATACAGCGACACCTTCTCCTTCGAGGTGTCGCTGCCGGCCGAGCTGCAGCTCCACGAGCGCGTCGAGTTCGCCGTCCGCTACGAGGTGGACGGCCGGGAATACTGGGACAGTAACCACGGTGACAACTACCGCATTGTGTGGGCGTCGCTGAGGCGCCGCCAGGACCGGCGCTCCGACTCCCGGGACTTCGGGATTCACTTCGACCGCTACGGCAGCCCCACGTGTTCCCACGGCATCTTCCCCGACTGGCCGAGCTACGCCGGCTACGAGAACATCGGACCGTACTACTGACGGGTTCTGAGTGGTTCTAGAGCTGCTGGAACAGGAAACAGGTTCCGTCTGGCGGGAACAGGAAGGACGGTTCAGAAGCTGCCTGAGAATCCAATCGGAGATCCAGAACTTGCAGCTGACCTACGGAGGCAGCAGCTCCTCAGCAGGTTTCTGCTTCTCTTCACTGCAGTTGTTGGAAAGGAGTCCAACATCGACTTGAACGTCTCATCCTGCAGCCCGAGTCCAAGTCCAGTTTTAACATTTTGTTCGAGTCGCTTTATTTTTCCTCATTAACACTAGTGGCTGGTTTTTACTTTGATAATCGGTTGACAAAGAAAAGTTTAGTTTTTATTCACCAGAGTTTAAACTGAACGTTCCTCATCAGTTTTTCTGGGACTCTACTCGTTTGTTTGGTTTGTTTCTCGCTGTCAGATATGAAGACAGAACGTAGGAAGCAGTCAGTATCACCAGGTCTGCAGCTGAAGCTCAGGTTCTGGTGATTAGAGTTTCTCAGTGAACTGTAGATTTCTTTGTGGTGTAAACCATCTGAAACTGCTGTATACCTGAAGTGACTTGAGGTGTTTTGTTGGAATGAAGCTGAACGTTTGGTTTAGAGACTCTGGGATCACTGTTCAGACTTTATCTGATCGGCTGCTGCGCTTGAACTCGTCGGCCTGCAGCGGTTTAATGTTTCACGGGATCTGTCAACACGATGAGCTGCACTTTATCTGCCATCTGTTTCACAATCACTGAAAACATCAGTTCACTGGAAGCAGCTGAAGGTTGAACCTCAGGTAGAGGAGCAGCTTCAGACGGTGTTCATGGATTCATCCAGCATTCAGATGTTTCTCTGGACTCTTCTCATGATGGATCCGTCTGAACTGGACAGGATGTCAACTTTCTTTGTGTGTCTGAAGGGAATCTGAGTTATTTTTAGAGATTCTGCTAAATAAAGGGTTTGAAGTCGTTGTGATGGTTAACATTTTAAATTGTTTGTGTCAAAAATCTTTGTTTAAAATGATCTGAAGAGCAATAAAATATAGATTTGTACTCTGAGTTTTGGTTCTTTCAAGTTAAAATACAAACAGAGCAGAATTTAAAAGGAGAGGTGAAAACGCTGCAGGTCAGGTTTTATAGAATCATCTAAAGGTCAGCTCTGGATCTCCTGAACATCCAGTCAGGAGTTAACGACCTGGAATGAAGTCCAGCTGATCAGACAGGTTTCAGTAAAACACAGTTATCAGACTGTGGACAATAGATTATCTGGACTTTATGGATCAACTTTTAGTCCTCAGCTGCTCTTCTGGAACATTTAAAGACTTCCATTCCTTTTAAAGTTCGTATTAGTAAATCATGAGATCCTTCAGCCTCAGTTCTGGTGGAACCTGAGATCTGAAGAGATCAACGAGTTGACAGCAACATAGAGACGTCAGAGAACCTTCAACCTGCCAGATCTCCATGGTAACTGATGCTGTGGAGCTAGATCTCCATGGTAACTGACGCTGTGGAGCTAGATCTCCACGGTAACTGATGCTGTGGAGCTAGATCTCCACGGTAACTGATGCTGTGGAGCTAGATCTCCACAGTAACTGATTCTGTGGAGCTAGATCTCCAGGGTAACTGATGCCGTGGAGCCAGATCTCCATGGTAACTGATGCTGTGGAGCCAGATCTCCATGGTAACTGACGCTGTGGAGCTAGATCTCCATGGTAACTGACGCTGTGGAGCTAGATCTCCACGGTAACAGATGCTGTGGAGCTAGATCTCCACGGTAACTGATTCTGTGGAGCTAGATCTCCAGGGTAACTGATGCTGTGGAGCCAGGTCTCCATGGTAACTGATGCTGTGGAGCCAGATCTCCATGGTAACTGATGCTGTGGAGCCAGGTCTCCATGGTAACTGATGCTGTGGAGCCAGATCTCCATGGTAACTGATGCTATGGAGCTAGATCTCCACAGTAGCTGATGCTGTGGAGGTAGATATCCATGGTAACTGGTGCTGCTATGATGCCATCAATCAGCCAGGTATAAAACTCTCCCTTACTAACCTTGTCGGCTAATCGGCTAATATTTTAGATTATTTGCTTTGATTCCTGTTGGGTCCATCAGAAGTCAGGTTGGTCCACAGTGGACAGCCCTATTGGACAGCTGTTAGAATCCATATTATGGCAAGAACCAATCAGCTGAGAGAACCGACAGTCCATCATTACTTTAAGAACTGAAGGTCACTTTGTTGTTTCCTCCATAATTCCAGATGTGTTCATTCATAATTCTGACGCCTTCAGTGAGAATCTACAATGGAAATAAAGAAGAACCATTAATGAGAAGATGAGTCCAAACCTTTGACTGGTAGCTTTTATCAGCTCAGGAAAGTTTTAGAATGATCTGTATAACATCTGGTAAAGTCTCCAGATGTTGGTCTGAGGACGTTCTTCCTACGTTTTAATGGAACAGTGTGAGACGTGTGAACATTCTCAGAACTTTGCAGGAAGAATGTTCCACTTCAGTCAAATCAAATCTCTTTTATATGCAATTTGATCCTCCAACCTTCCAAAACTAAAAACCAACGATGGAGAACACCACCAAACCTGGAACGTGTAGTTTAAGAACAGTAGTTCAGATGTTACGGTGCAGCGTTCAGCTCAGCTCTGAGCAGGTCGGCTGATGGATGTTCGTCTTCTGGAGAAGAACGTGTTCCTCAGTTAGTCCTGAAGACTCCTCAGTGGGATCGGTGGCAGCGCTGCTCCTTCTGGAGGGGACCAGAATCCAGAATCCAGGTCTGGAGGAGGACGTCCCTCACTCCTCTGGGCTGCTGGTACCACCAAGTCCTTCCTGTCTGGGGAACCTCGGAGACAGACGAAGCTTTCCATGGAGCTCCTGTAGAAGGTCACCAGTAGTAGGAGGAGAGTTCCTCATGAAGAAGAGCCTCTGCTGATCCTTCTTCTCCAGGTGGGAACAATGGAACATGTGTTGTTAATCAGGTGGTCCTGTAGTCCACGATGACCTCCTGAGTCTCGGTGGTTTTCAGGACCAGATGGTTGTCTGAACACCACTGGACCAGGTGATGGATCTCCTTCCTGTAGTGAGATATGAGACCACCACAGTGGAGTCATCGATGGACGAGAAGATCTGAATACTGCCTGACCCTGACCTGGTGGAGATGAACAGGATGATCTAAGGTCCAGGAGAGTCCAGGCTGAGAGTCTGAGCACCAGTTTCTGGAGGATTACTGGGTGAAGTCATGAAGATGAAGCAGGATGCGGAGGATCTGGATCCTCTGTGGGTCGGTTCCTGGAGGAGAACTGGTCCACAATCCCGTCCTTCAAGTGCTTCAGGATGAGACTTTCAGAACATTTCATAATGTTTATATACATAACAACAACAACAACAATAATAGTAATTGTAAACTCTTTTTAATTCCATCAACATATTTTTTAATGTTATTTTACATTTTAAAAAATGCATATTTAAATTCTGGTTCTTTTACTGATGTCACTAAAAACATCTAATTATTAAAAATATATTTAGAGGAATAAACTTCAAAAACAGTTTTATCTGTCAAATAAAAATAAAATATTGATGAATTTATGACACGTTTGTTTCACTTCCCACCCCCTGATGCCACACTGACGTCCTGTCAGACCTCCTCATACCACCTCATACCACCTCATACCTCCTCAGACCACCTCATACCACCTCAGACCTCCTCATACCACCTCATACCACCTCATACCTCCTCAGACCACCTCATACCACCTCAGACCTCCTCATACCACCTCAGACCTCCTCATACCACCTCAGACCTCCTCATACCTCCTCAGACCTCCTCATACCTCCTCAGACCACCAGGTGAACCACAGAAGGAGGTCCTTCCTGCTTGAAGCTATCAGACTGTACAACTCCTTCTCCTTCTGCAGAAGGGATTCATGATGAACAGACTTTTCTGTGTGATGGAACCGGACTCTATCCCAGTAGACTCAGGATCAGTCCCCCTATTTACTTTAGTTCATTTTCCGTTAATCTTTCTAGTTTTTAGTTTACAGACTCTTCACACAAACTTTTTATAAACCTACATTTTTTACTCTATATTCTGTTATTTCTGTTTTACTCCTAACCTCTGTGTGTAATTGGGTTTATTCCACTAACTTGTTTATTGCTAATTGTTTATTGTATTCTGGCAAAATAACTTCCTCTGAGATGAATAAAGTAGATCAGATCTTACGTTATCTCAGTGTTTCTATCAGTTTGTTTCTGATGTGGAGTCCAGCAGGTGGAGACAGAGCTTCATGTTTTCTGCTTTTATTCACTTTCACTCTTTAATCCGCGATTTAGTGATTTAATGTTCTTCATCCTAGAGCCTGGAATCCACAGATAAACACAGATATTCACATTTACACTGATCTACAGCAGTCAGACAGACCCGCTTCACTGAGAGGAGAAAACAGGAGAAAGGAGGAAGGAGGAGGAGAGGAGGAGGAGTCCGGGGATCTGACGCACTGAGCGGCTGCGCCTCGCTTCACTCCCTGCTGCAGGAAGAGACTCGGCGGTTCGGAAAAGCTCCAGAAACGGACCCGCCGAGGCGGACAGAGAGACCCGGAGGACGGCTGCTGCGGGCGATGAGCTCCGCGGTGACGGCCGGAGGACAGCGGCGGCTCCGGGGCTCCTGTTCGGGCCGGACGCCGCAGCAGTGAGCTGCTCTCCGGGCTCATTGTGTGCTGAGTGGCGCAGGAGAAAAGGATGCCTCCGCGGCCGCGCACTCTGCTCCCGTTCCCGTCGAAAACCCGGATTATTTCCCGACACCGCCTGGATCTTCCGTCCCGGACGGAGTGTGAGGTTTGTGCGGGGCTCCATGAGGACCGTCCATGAGAACAGGGAGGAGGAGGAGGAGTCCGGCCGCGGCGCCATGGAGGACAAGGAGAGCAATCTGCGGACGGCCCGGCTGTGGAGGGATGCCGCCCTGCGCTCCAGGAAGCTGCGCAGCGACCTGCGCCAGCTCACCCTGTGCTCCAAAGACGACCGGATCGAGCTGCCGGAGGACATAGACGAGATAGAGGCGCTGAACCTGGGCAACAACTCTCTGCAGGAGCTGCCGGACGGGCTGGGGTCCTCCCTCAACAACCTGCGCATCCTGGTCCTCCGCAGGAACCGGTTCAGCGCCGTGCCCCGGGTGGTGTCAGAGCTGGGGCGGCTGGTGGAGCTGGACATGAGCCACAACAGCCTGCTGAGCCTGTCGGAGGCGGTGGGTCAGCTGAGGGGGCTGAAGAAGCTGTGCATCAGCCACAACAAGATCCAGAACCTGCCGGCCCAGATGGGAGCGCTGCAATCCCTGGAGGAGCTGGACATCAGCTTCAACGACCTGCGGGACCTGCCCAGCTCCTTCTCCGGACTGTCCAGGCTGCGGACGCTGGACGCCGACCACAACAAGCTCAACCAGTTCCCAGCAGAGATCCTGGCCCTGGGCGAGCTGGAGGAGCTGGACTGTTCGGGGAACAAGTTTGAGGTGCTGCCGTCGGACATCGTGAAGCTGAGCTCCATCAAGATCCTGTGGCTCAGCAGCCTTCACATGTCCTCGCTGCCGGACTCCTTCTGCCAGCTGACCAACCTGGAGAGCCTGATGCTGGACGGAAACAGCCTCACCTCGCTGCCCGCCGCCTTCGGTCACCTGCGGAGGCTCAAGATGATCAATCTGTCCTCCAACGAGCTGCAGAACTTTCCTCAGGTCCTCCTGAACATCACGGGGTTGGAGGAACTGTACCTGAGCAGGAATAAACTGACGCACATTCCTAAAGAGATCGGCCAGCTGGTGGCGCTGGTGAACCTCTGGCTGGACAACAACAGCATCACCTACCTGCCGGATTCCATCGTGGAGCTGGAGAAGCTGGAGGAGCTGGTCTTACAGGGTAACCAGATAGCCATTCTTCCAGATCATTTTGGGAAGCTGTCCAAGGTGAACATCTGGAAGGTGAAGGACAACCCTCTGATCCAGCCTCCGTATGAGGTGTGCATGAAGGGGATTCCTTACATCGCCGTCTATCAGAAGGAGCTCGCCCACTCGCAGCTCGCCGTGAAGCCGCGACTCAAACTGGTTCTGATGGGGATTAAGAACGCTGGGAAAACTTGGCTGAGGCGGAGCATGGTGAGCAAGCAGCATGACGCCAGAGGAACCCAGGGAAACAAAGGCATCGAAGTCACCAACTGGGTGGCGGACGCCGACCGCCGTCTCACATTTCTGGTGTACGATTTGTCAGGGAAGCAAAACTACGACCTCATCAAACCCTTCTTCCTCTCTCCCGGTGCTCTCTACGTCATCGTCGTCAACCTTAAAACGTATTCTCCCAAGACCTTTTACGCCCACGTCGGGTATTTCCTCCACCTGCTCTGCGCCAAAGTGCCCCACGCCGTGGTTTGTCTGGTGGGGACCCACGCCGACCTGTGTGGGGAGGTGGAGCTGGAGGAGAAGAGCCTGGACATCCACCGGCAGATCGGACTGCAGGAGCAGAGGGACGTTGAGGACCTGAGGTGTCTGGCTCAGCAGGTGGACCGGGCTCTGGAGCAGGGCTACAGCGTCCGCACCTCCAGCCCTCACGTCCTCTTCTACGGCGTCTCCGACCGCAACCTAAGGCGCAGGAAAGCCCAGCTGCAGTACATGCTGAACCACCGACTGCAGATCCTGTCTCCCGTCCTGAGCGTCAGCTGCACGGAGACGCAGAGGAACATCCAGAGGCTGCGAGAGAAGCTCATGTCGGTGGCCGACCACCGTGAGATCTTCCCCAACCTCCACCGCGTGCTGCCCAAGTCCTGGCAGATGCTGGAGGAGCTGCACTTTAAGCCCAAAGACCTGTGGCTGTCCTGGTGGGACTCGGCACGTCTGGGCCTGCAGGCGGGGCTCACCGAGGACCGGCTGCAGAGCGCCTTGTCCTACCTGCACGAGAGCGGGAAGCTGCTGTACTTCGAGGACAGCCTCACGCTGAAGGAGTACGTGTTCCACAACCTGCCGCGCTTCATCGCCATTCTCAACGTCTTCTTCCAGCGGGACGAGTCCTCGCTGCTGGACCGGCTGCTCTCCGAGGGGGAGCGGGGAGACAAGAGCCGGGTGAGTCTGGTGATGGAGGACGAGAAGGGGGAGAACCTCAGGGTGACACACCTTCAGCAGCACGTGGAGGGCTTCCTGCAGCACGGCCGGCTGCCCTCCAACGTCATCCGGCTGCTGCTGCGGCCGCTCATCCAGACGCAGCAGGACCTGCACCTCATCATGGAGCTGCTAGAGAAGATGGGTGTCTGCTACTGCCTCAACAAGCCCCGCAGCAAGCCCCGCAGCAAGCCTCTGAACGGAGCCACCGTGTGGTACAAGTTCCCCAGCTACGTCAGCAGCGAGGAGCCCCGGGCCGAGGCGGCATCCAGCGGCGGCTCCCTGCCTCACTTCTTCTCCGTGGAGCAGCTTCACATCCAGTACAGCTTCCCCTTCCTGTTTCCCCCTGGACTGTTCTCACGCTTCAGCGTGCAGATCAACGGCCACGTGGTGCAGCGCTCCGACGGACGCCACCAGATCTTCGCCTATCGGGGAAAAGTCCCCGTGGTGATCAGCCACCGGCCGTCCAGAGGGAGGCCGCAAGCGGAGACGCTGTCCATCGCCAGCCACGCCTCGCTGCCCAACATCTGGACAGCATGGCAGGCTGTGACGCCGCTGGTGGAGGAGCTGAACATGCTGCTGCAGGAGTGGCCCGGCCTCCACTACTCCGTCCACATCCTCTGTTCCAAGTGCCTCAAGAGAGGGTCGACCGACCCCCACGCCTTCCCAGGTGAGCCCTGAATCCAACACCTGCATCCACACTCATTTAGATACTACCAAACCTCAATAATCAGGTCCTGGAGATGGTAGGAGCTTCAGGAGAAACCAACTGGAGGTTCTGAAAGACGTTTCTAAAAACGTCTTCCGGAACCTACGGCTGGTTTCTCCTGGAGCTCCTACCATCCCCTCATCCTGTAGATGTTTTTCTATCTCCATGTTTCCTATCTGCTCATCATCAGTAGATGTTCCTCTATGCTGGATGGATCTCCATCTACTAGATCCTCTGATGCTTTTATTTTATTGGTCCAGGAAGTTTGTCACCTCCTTAGTTTTTCCAGAACAGTGTATTTTCCAGTGAGGTTCTGATGTCATGAGGCTGTTATGAGGTTGTTGTGAGGTTGTTGTGAGGCTGTTGTAAGATTGTGAGGTTGTTGTGAGGTTGTTGTGAGGCTGTTGTGAGGTTGTTGTGAGGTTGTTGTGAGGCTGTTGTGAGGTTGTTGTGAGGCTGTTGTGAGGTTGTTGTGAGGTTGTTGTGAGGCAGTTGTGAGGTTGTTGTGAGGCAGTTGTGAGGTTGTTGTGAGGTTGTTGTGAGGCTGTTGTGAGGCTGTTGTGAGGTTGTTGTGAGGTTGTTGTGAGGCTGTTGTGAGGCTGTTGTGAGGTTGTTGTGAGGCTGTTGTGAGGTTATTGTGAGGCTGTTGTG
Source organism: Amphiprion ocellaris (assembly GCF_022539595.1). Lineage (NCBI taxonomy): Eukaryota > Metazoa > Chordata > Actinopteri > Pomacentridae > Amphiprion > Amphiprion ocellaris. The sequence continues at coordinate 33,330,470 of NC_072782.1, read as the reverse complement.
AAGTTGTTGTGAGGCTGTTGTGAGGTTGTCAGGTTGTTGTGAGGTTGTTGTAAGATTGTGAGGTTGTTGTGAGGTTGTGAGGCTGTTGTGAGGCTGTTGTGAGGTTATTGTGAGGCTGTTGTGAGGCTGTTGTGAGGCTGTTGTGAGGTTGTTGTAAGATTGTGAGGTTGTTGTGAGGTTGTTGTGAGGCTGTTGTGAAGTTGTTGTAAGATTTTGAGGTTGTTGTGAGGCTGTTGTGAGGTTGTTGTGAGGTTGTTGTAAGATTGTGAGGTTGTGAGGCTGTTGTGAGGTTGTTGTAAGATTGTGAGGCTGTTGTGAGGTTGTTGTGAGGTTGTTGTGAGGCTGTTGTGAGGTTTTTGTGAGGCTGTTGTGAGGTTGTTATGAGGTTGTTGTAAGATTGTGAGGTTGTTGTGAGGCTGTTGCCAGGTTGTTGTGAGGCTGTTGTTGTGAGGTTGTTGTGAGGCTGTTGTGAGGTTGTTGTGAGGCTGTTGTGAGGTTGTTGTGAGGTTGTTGTAAGATTTTGAGGTTGTTGTGAGGCTGTTGTGAGGTTGTTGTGAGGTTGTAAGATTTTGAGGTTGTGAGGTTGTTGTGAGGCTGTTGTGAGGTTGTTGTGAGGCTGTTGTGAGGTTCTTGTAAGATTGTGAGGCTGTTGTGAGGTTGTTGTGAGGCTGTTGTGAGGTTGTTGTGAGGCTGTTGTGAGGCTGTTGTGAGGCTGTTGTGAGGTTGGTGTGAGGTTGTTGTAAGATTGTGAGGTTGTTGTGAGGTTGTTGTGAGGTTGTTGTAAGATTGTGAGGTTGTTGTGAGGCTGTTGTGAGGCTGTTGTGAGGCTGTTGTGAGGTTGTTGTGAGGCTGTTGTGAGGTTGTTGTGAGGCTGCTGTGAGGCTGTTGTGAGTTTGTTGTGACGCTGTTGTGAGGCTGTTATCAGGTTGCTGTGAGGTTGTTGTGAGGTTGTTGTGAGGCTGTTGTAAGATTGTGAGGCTGCTGTGAGGTTGTTGTGAGGCTGTTGTGAGGTTGTTGTGAGGCTGTTGTGAGGTTGTTGTGAGGTTGTTGTGAGGCTGTTGTGAGGTTGTTGTGAGGCTGTTGTGAGGTTGTAAGATTGTGAGGTTGTTGTGAGGCTGTTGTGAGGCTGTTGTGAGGTTGTTGTGAGGCTGTTGTGAGGTTGTTGTAAGATTGTGAGGTTGTTGTGAGGCTGTTGTGAGGCTGTTGTGAGGCTGTTGTGAGGCCTGTTGGAGGGTAGACCGTCTCAGCAGTCGTTGCCTTCCAGCCTTTTAAGGAGAAGATATTTTTGGCTGCTCAGAGGGAACAGACTGAACAGTTTGTCTTCGGTGGAGACAGTTTGGTTTCTATCAGAACTGATCTGTTTGTTCTCAGAGATCGTCCTCAACCAGCTCAGAGTTTTACAGTCTGTCAGGTTTTCTTTAGACGTTCTTTGTCACAGCTCTGATCATTTCCTCTGTTTTCTCTTTGGAGGTTGTTGAACTAAACCACCGGCTGATATAGATTCTACAGAAACCTGCAGCTTCTGATGGACTGACCCAGAGGTGGAAATATGAATACATGTTTCTACAAACATTCTAGGATTTCAAACTTTCCAACGAGTCCTTGAACTACTCGTCTGTGATGCGTTCAAGTGTCAGAATAATGAGTCCTTAAGTTTCACCAGAATCACATCAAAATATGAGTCAAAGTCAAACATTTAATGAAACCGTGAGGCCTTCACGGACAGAAAGAAAGTCCGTCCTTTCAGAGAGAAGTTCAAATTAGGTTTTTATTCTCTGGTTTCCATCATTCTAACTGACAGAGGACTTCTCTGAGTTCTCTGTCTTCATGTTCTGGTTCCTCAGAGCTGCAGGACTTTAAATGATCCAGGAGTTAAAAATGCTGCTCTGGGTTTCATCTCGTTTTTTTATATTTTTTGTATTCTTGTGGTTCTTTTATCATTTTTGGGTTCATTTAGTCTCTTTGTTTTGTTTTTGTCTTGCTTTGTGTCCAATTGTTTTCATTTATAAGTAAACTTTTAAACAACTAAGACTAATTTATGTCATTCTGGATGGATTTTAATCAGATTCTGAGATGTTTCAGACCATCTGTTAGTCATTCTGGACCATTTGATTTTCTCGTTTTAAGAACTTTTTGTGTTTTTGCACAAAATGTTGATTTTTTTTGAGGTTTTCAGTAATTTTAGACATTTTCTTATTCCCTTTAGATGAGTTTTAAGTCAGTTTGGACACATTTTTGTCATTTCAGACCAGATTTAGTGATTTTAACTACTTTGGAGCTGATTTATGTAAATTCTGATTTATGTAAATTCTGGGACCATTTAGTCTCTGTGGTGTTTTTTAAGGAACCAAAAATAATATTGTGTCACTTGGACAATTTTTAAACTAATTCTGAGAGGTTTCAGACCATCTGTTAGTCACTCTGGAGGATTTTATTCTGTCATTTTAGACATTTCATGTCATTTAAGACATTTTGTTGTATTTTTTTGATGTTTGAACAAAATTTTGGGTAATTTTGGGCATTTTTTAAGTTCCTTTAGACAAGTTTTAAGTCGGTTTGGACACATTTATCATTTCAGACCAGATTTAGTGATTTTATCTACTTTGGAGCTGATTTGTGTGAGTCCTGCTGATAGAAGACGTCTCTGAGTTCTCTCCTTCATGTTCTGGTTCTTTAGGACTTTAAAGTGATCCTCAGTGAGTTCAGACGGATGAAATTTAATATAGTTCTTCTTGTCTGAGGGCTGGTTCTTGGTTCTTCTTGGTTCTTCTGGGTTCTTCTGAGTTCTTCTGGGTTCTTCTTGGTTCTTCGGGGTTCTTCTGGGTGGAATGTGAAAAAGGAGCTGCTGTTCCTCTGGTTCCTGCTGACCCTTGGCCTGGTTCCTAATCCTCCTGGAGCTGCAGGTATTTATAAGCTGCTGCAGCTAAATTAGACGTCGGTAAAAATAGAGGAGCAGCAATGATCCTGGTCTGAACCCGACCAGAGTCTGGAGCTCCAGTCGGTTCCTTCTGTTCCTCATGAACATCTCAGAACAAACCGTCCTGAAGCTTCTCTCTGTGGTTCTCAGCTTTAATCTGTGATTCTTCTGCAGTCTGAGGCAGAATAAATTCAGACTTCAGAAACCCTGAAGGCAGCAGCTGACCTCTGCTGGGATCTTTTATGTTCTGCTGTTTTCTGGAGCGGTTCTCCTCACAGACAGAAGTCAGACTTGAGAACAGATGACTCCAGCGTTTAGATGTCCTGGTCTCCTCTGATGCTGCATCCAGTCACAATGAGGTGAAAGAAAACCTTAAACCAGACATTTAGAATCAGTGGATCTGGATGAAAAATCCTCCAGAGTTTGTTCCTCCGTCGGTCTCAGCTCCTCCTGAGGGACGAATCTTCAGTCTGTAAATTGATCTGCTTTGATAACAGGATTTATTTTCAGACAAACCTTCAGATTATTGGTTCTGGTGGAAACAGACGGTCCGTTTTCTGGACCTTTAAAGAGTTTGAACCAACAAATATCCAGCAGATGAACCAATAATAGAAATATTATGTTACTATGTATTATATTATTATTTATTATATATTTTATAATCAGAACCTGAAAACCACCACATTTAAACTGAATCACTTTTAACTTATTTTAAAAAACATTCATCAAAAATAAACAAAACAGCAAATAACTTCAGAATAAATGAACAGATTTTAATTAAAGGTTTCCTCCTTAATAATAATAATAATAATAATAATAATAATAATAATAATAATAATAATAATAATAATAATAATAATAATAATAATAATAATTATTATTATTATTATTATTTCTGTTTCCTGATTCCACATGATTTTCTTCTCACTCTTTCTGTTGGTCCAGTCAGAAGATTAAAGAAGATTAAAGTCAGTCAGCTTTAGTTCCTCCTACCTGTCCTCCTCCTACCTGTCCTCCTCCTACCTGTCTTCCTCCTACCTGTCCTCCTCCCTGTCCTCCTCCTACCTGTCCTCCTCCCTGTCCTCCTCCTACCTGTCCTCCTCCTACCTGTCTTCCTCCTACCTGTCCTCCTACCTGTCCTCCTCCTCCCTGTCCTCCTCCTACCTGTCCTCCTCCTACCTGTCTTCCTCCTACCTGTCCTCCTACCTGTCCTCCTCCTACCTGTCCTCCTACCTGTCCTCCTCCTCCCTGTCCTCCTCCTACCTGTCCTCCTCCTACCTGTCTTCCTCCTACCTGTCCTCCTACCTGTCCTCCTCCTCCCTGTCCTCCTCCTACCTGTCCTCCTCCCTGTCCTCCTCCTACCTGTCCTCCTCCTACCTGTCCTCCTCCTACCTGTCCTCCTCCTACCTGTCTTCCTCCTACCTGTCCTCCTCCTACCTGTCCTCCTACCTGTCATCCTACCTGTCCTCCTCCTACCTGTCCTCCTACCTGTCATCCTACCTGTCCTCCTCCTACCTGTCCTCCTCCCTGTCCTCCTCCTACCTGTCCTCCTCCCTGTCTTCCTCCTACGTGTCCTCCTCCTACCTGTCCTCCTCCTACCTGTCCTCCTCCCTGTCCTCCTCCTACCTGTCCTCCTCCTACCTGTCCTCCTCCCTGTCCTCCTCCTACCTGTCCTCCTCCTACCTGTCCTCCTCCTACATGTCTTCCTCCTACCTGTCCTCCTACCTGTCCTCCTCCTACCTGTCCTCCTCCTACCTGTCCTCCTCCCTGTCCTCCTCCTACCTGTCCTCCTCCTACCTGTCCTCCTCCTACCTGTCTTCCTCCTACCTGTCCTCCTCCCTGTCCTCCTCCTACCTGTCCTCCTCCTACCTGTCCTCCTCCTACCTGTCTTCCTCCTACCTGTCCTCCTCCCTGTCCTCCTCCTACCTGTCCTCCTCCCTGTCCTCCTCCTCCCTGTCCTCCTCCTACCTGTCCTCCTCCTACCTGTCTTCCTCCTACCTGTCCTCCTCCCTGTCCTCCTCCTACCTGTCCTCCTCCTACCTGTCCTCCTACCTGTCCTCCTCCTACCTGTCCTCCTCCTACCTGTCCTCCTCCTACCTGTCCTCCTCCTACCTGTCTTCCTCCTACCTGTCCTCCTCCCTGTCCTCCTCCTACCTGTCCTCCTCCCTGTCCTCCTCCTACCTGTCCTCCTCCTACCTGTCCTCCTCCTACCTGTCTTCCTCCTACCTGTCCTCCTACCTGTCCTCCTCCTCCCTGTCCTCCTCCTACCTGTCCTCCTCCCTGTCCTCCTCCTACCTGTCCTCCTCCTACCTGTCCTCCTACCTGTCCTCCTCCTACCTGTCCTCCTCCCTGTCCTCCTCCTACCTGTCCTCCTCCTACCTGTCCTCCTCCTACCTGTCCTCCTCCTCCCTGTCCTCCTCCTACCTGTCCTCCTCCTACCTGTCCTCCCCCTACCTGAAGTCTCCACGTGGTCCAACATGAGGTTCAGGGACTAATAAAGGAACCAGAAGCTCTCTGGAGGCTTTAATTGGTTGAAGTGAATCGATCAGTTTCACTTCCTGCTGCAGAGTCTGGTCCTTTCACAATAAAACAAAATGTCTTTGTTTGGTCATTTTACCGTCAGACATCAGCAGACTGAGCTGTGGATGTTTCTTCTGAAAGAAATCTGAGGGTTCTTTAGTAGTTTCTGGCTGATAAATGGAGGAAGTGGAGATTTAAACGATAAAAACTACAACCTGCTGACAGGTTCCAGGGTTCAGAGGGTTAGACATGGAAAGACTCCCAGAGAGAGACACAAAACAATCACAAAAATACACAAAACAGACACAAACAGACACAAGTTGACCAACAAATGCACTAAATGACCACAAAACAAACACAGACACATAGCGATCCTGTTGAGTCCTGTCAGGTCACGTCTGAGATACACAACAGATTAGTGACGCAACGGATTTACAGCTCAGATCACTGACACACACGCACACAACAATAACACACACACATACACACAACAATAACACACACACATACACACAACAATAACACACACACACACACACACACACACGCACGCACACACACACACACACACACACACAATAACACACACTGGACTGATCAGGTAGGACCTACCTGATCAGTCCAGTGTGTGTTATTGTGTGTTATTGTGTATTATTGTGTGTATTTTTGTTGTTTGTTAATTTTCTGTAGTTCTTTTATCATTTTTGGGACCATTTTGTGATATTTTTTCCTTGTTTTGTGTCTGATTTTTCCATTAAAACTGCATTTTTAAACAACTAAATCAGCAAAACTAATGTTTGTGTCATTTTAGACACATTTCATGTCATTTAGAACATTTTTTTGGTATTTTTTAAACAAATTTTAAACTATTTTTTGAATAATTTAGGACATTTTTTAGTCCCTTTAGATGAATTTTAAGTTGGTTTGGACACATTTTTGTCATTTCAGACCAGATTTAGTGATTTTATCGACTTTGGAGGTGATTTATGTAAATTCTGAACCTAGTCTATCTGAGTCCTGCTGATAGAAGACATCTCTGAGTTCTGTCCTTCATGTTCTGGTTCTTCAGGACTTTACAATGATCCAGAAGCTGGTCAGAGTTAAAGGTTAATCTGCGTTTCTTCTTCATCTGTCTTCTGCCGGTGCTTTCTTCGGGTTTCTGGTATAAAATAAAGACAGAACCGTTAGAAAAAGCTGAACCTTTCAGAATAAACTCGTTTATAAAGTGTAGAAGCAGAGCGGGTTCTTTCTGCTGACGGAGATCCTCCTCAGACCGGAGTTTCCTGGAAAACTTCTCCTTTTAGGGCTCAGAGGAGGGAGGTGACGGGAACAGCTGCTGTACCTGCAGAGGGAGGAGACATTCCTGCTTCCTGAAATCAGAGTTAGGACTGACCTAGTTCCAGTCAGACGCTCAGCCGACTTCCTGCTGTGGAAAAACAGCAGAAACTGGTCATGACAATCTGAATCTGTGGCTGTAGTTTCAGTTTCATTCACCTCTCTGGATTTTTAGCTTCAAGAGAACAACATCAGAACACCAAGAACCTGGATGTTAGTAGACCAGAACATAGAACACCTGGATAATAAAACAAGAAAACATCAACAAACCCAGATAATAACTCACCAAAACATCAAAAATCTAGAAATTAATGCCACAAAACATCAAAACGCATGTATAAACACTCCAGATCATCAAGAACCTGGATATTAATGCACCAAAGTGTCAAAAACCTTGATGTTAATATCCCAAAACACAGAAAATTTGGATAATAATGTAAGAAAAAACATCAAAAACCCAGATATTAACCCACCAAAACATTAAAATCTAGAAATTAATGCACTAAAACACATTAAAACCAGCAAATTAATGCCCCAGAACATTAAAATCAAGATATAAACACACCAGATCATCAGAAACCTGGATATTATTTACTAAACCATCAAAGCCTGGATATTATTCACTAAAACGTATAAAATATGGATATAAACCCACTCAATCATTAAAAGTCTGTTTATTAATGCCCCAAACATCAGAACTGTGGAAATGAACCCAGTGGAACATGAAGAATGTGTCTTTCAGGGTAGAACGTCCTCACGTTGAAGGATCTGGACCCAGCAGCTCCACCATCGGATCGGACCAACGCAGTAAAGACGGGGGTGTTAATGAAGTAATGGATCCTTCCTGGAGGAGGGGAGCCTGACACCGGATCAACCGGACATTAAATGATCGATAGTAACCTCGTAGAACCGTTCTCTGACGGAACGTTCTGCAGCACTTTACCTTCTGCTGCCTCCTTAAGTAGGAGTTCAGCAGTTTTACTCAAGTATTTCTACTTTTACTTCAGTACAGGATCCAAACAATTCCTCCACCGCAGTTCAGAAGGTTCCTGACCAGAACTTGCAGACAAAACTCAGGGCCGGAAAACACCGAGAACAAAACAGCTGATTCTGTGTTCACGTTCAGGACAGAAATCAGTAACTAACTAGAAATGGAACTCTAACTGGAGCTATAAATGTAACTGTAACTAGAAATGTAACTGTATCTTTCTGTAACTGAGGCTCCATCAGTGCTTCTGGCTTCAGACCAAACAGCTCAGATGTTAAGGGTAGAGAACAGATACGATCAATAACACTAATGGATGAAGTGCTGCTGAACAGACAGGAAGTGATGTCAGACACAGACAGACAGGAAGTGACATCAGTGAGGAGTTAAAACCATCAGCTGGATGTTTGTCCTTCAGATGTAAACTCTTTGGTTCAGTTGGAGGTTCTAATGGTTCTGGCTGTTCTGACGGTTCCAGTTCTAGTAGTTCAGTTGGAGGTTCTGGTGGTTCAGTTGGAGGTTCTGGTGCTTCTGGTGGTTCAGTTGGAGGTTCTGGTGCTTCTGGTGCCTACAGCATCATGACGGACTTGTTGATGGTCCATTCCAGTCAGACATCTTTCAGTCCATCCAACCTTCTAAAGATCTTCATTCTCAGCTGAGTTTTTATCCAGGTTTTTGATGTTTTGGTCATTTAATATTGGGGTTTAGAACCCTGGGCTCTAACATGGAGAACCCTGGGCTGTATTCTATAGAACCCTGGGCTGTATTCTGGAGAACCCTGGGCTGCATTCTGGAGAACCCTGGGCTGCATTCTATAGAACCCTGGGCTGTATTATGGAGAACCCTGGGCTGCGTTCTGGAGAACCCTGGGCTGCATTCTATAGAACCCTGGGCTGTATTATGGAGAACCCTGGGCTGCGTTCTGGAGAACCCTGGGCTGCATTCTATAGAACCCTGGGCTGTATTATGGAGAACCCTGGGTCTTCAGGGTGGTTCTAAGCTGGGTCTGACTGCAGGCGTTCTCGTTGATCCTCTCAGCAGCTTCAGATCCTGATTCCTGCAGCTGGAACCACATCAGGAGTTAAACGTGTTTCTGGTTCTAATATTCAGTCAGTTTTATTCTGTCTGGAAATCAGATGATAAATGACACAAACAACAGAAGAGACACAGAAAGACAGAAAACAACATGTGAATATTTAAACATCTGTTTTATCAGCATTTCTGTTTCACATCTACCTGGAAAAAGCCCATTTAATAAGAGAAACCAGTTAAACCAGTGAAACCAGTGAATCCAGACTGTTGGAGTCTTTTTAAACTTTATAAAAATTGTTGATTTCATTGAACTTTTAAAAACTGAATAATAATTGTTAAAGTTCTGTTTCCTCAGAGCTGCAGGATTTTATATTTCTGTGAAAAATGAGCCACAGTGAAGAACGAGGCAGAAACCAGCTTGTTCTTTTTTTCTGATGTTTTTTGTGGTTTTCGCTGCAGGACTTTGAGCAGGAGAACAGAATGAAACGGTAAAAATGAGACTGGAGGTCGCTGCTCTGCTTTAATCTGCTGTCAGCCTCAATATCAGTATTTTATTATGAAGGATCAGCAGCTTTATTCTAAGCTCTGGAAACAACAACAGAACAGAGAAGCAGAGAACCCTGAGCTCAGACTGACAGGTTCAGCTGTTGGTCTTTAAAACATCTGGATCAGTTTACCGTCACAGAGGAGAGAAACAGAAAGTATTCACAGCGAAGGATCAGAATCTAAACATTCCTCAGATGGATTTATCCCAGATTAAAACAGTTAATGACTGATCGATTAAATTCAGAGAAAGCTGCTGCTGAGCCTGACAGACCGAATTCAGGGGACAGTGTGCATAAATCTGACCTGGTTTCAGTGGGAGGAGCAGCGCTGCATGCAGGGACCAGGAAGAACTACAGCAGCAGGTTAGAGTGGAGCTGCTGCCCCCTGCTGGACGAAAACCAGGACGGGACAAAGAATCATTTAAACCTCCTGAACCTCTGGACGCTTCCTGGAGCGTTTTACCCCACTGAGGATCATTTTACCCCACTGAGGATCATTTTACCCCACTGAGGATCATTTTACCCCACTGAGGTTCATGTTTCAGTCTAAAGTTCTGCAGCTCTGAGGAACGAGAACATCATGAAGGAGAGAACTCAGAGGTATCTTTTATCAGCAGGACTCAGAACGATGGAAAAATGTCTTGATTTTAGCAAAAATTGAAGGAAAACACCAAAAATCACTGTAAATGAATGGATTCTGTTCCATGTATTTTTTAGTGTGTAACCGGGTCGGTTCTGTTCCGAGTATTTTTTACAGTGTGTAACCGGGTCGGTTCTGTTCCAGGTATTTTTTACAGTGTATATCCGGGTCGGTTCTGTTCCAGGTGAGCTGCTGAGTCAGCCCCGACCTGAAGGTCTGACTGAGATCATCTGTCCAAAGAGCGGTTCTGAGCGGGTCAACGTGGCGCTAGTCTACCCCCCCACCCCCACCGTGCTCAGCCCCGGCCTCAAGTGACCCGACCCACCAGAACCAGAACCTCCACCCCGACCCGCCGCCGAGCGCCGGACGCTGCATCTGCTGTAGGTGAAACATTCACACATGTAGGAGAAACCAGTGAGACCAGTTAAACCATAAAATCCAGTTAAACCATAGAAACCAGTTAAACCATAGAAAGCACTTAAACCATTAAATCCAGTTAAACCATAAAATCCAGTTAAACCATAGAAACCAGTTAAACCATAAAATCCAGTTAAACCATAGAAACCAGTTAAACCATAAAATCCAGTTAAACCATAGAAACCAGTTAAACCATTAAATCCAGTTAAACCATAAAATCCAGTTAAACCATAGAAACCAGTTAAACCATAAAATCCAGTTAAACCATGAAATCCAGTTAAACCATAGAAACCAGTTAAACCATAAAATCCAGTTAAACCATAGAAACCAGTTAAACCATAAAATGCAGTTAAACCATAGAAACCAGTTAAACCATTAAATCCAGTTAAACCATAGAAACCAGTTAAACCATAAAATGCAGTTAAACCATAGAAACCAGTTAAACCATGAAATCCAGTTAAACCATAGAAACCAGTTAAACCATAAAATCCTGTTAAACCATAGAAACCAGTTAAACCATAGAAAGCACTTAAACCATTAAATCCAGTTAAACCATAAAATCCAGTTAAACCATAGAAACCAGTTAAACCATAAAATCCAGTTAAACCATAAAATCCAGTTAAACCATAGAAACCAGTTAAACCATAAAATCCAGTTAAACCATAAAATCCAGTTAAACCATAGAAACCAGTTAAACCATTAAATCCAGTTAAACCATAAAATCCAGTTAAACCATAGAAACCAGTTAAACCATAAAATCCAGTTAAACCATAAAATCCAGTTAAACCATAGAAACCAGTTAAACCATAAAATCCAGTTAAACCATAGAAACCAGTTAAACCATAAAATCCAGTTAAACCATAGAAACCAGTTAAACCATAAAATCCAGTTAAACCATAGAAACCAGTTAAACCATTAAATCCAGTTAAACCATAAAATCCAGTTAAACCATAGAAACCAGTTAAACCATAAAATCCAGTTAAACCATGAAATCCAGTTAAACCATAGAAACCAGTTAAACCATAAAATCCAGTTAAACCATAGAAACCAGTTAAACCATAAAATGCAGTTAAACCATAGAAACCAGTTAAACCATTAAATCCAGTTAAACCATAGAAACCAGTTAAACCATAAAATGCAGTTAAACCATAGAAACCAGTTAAACCATGAAATCCAGTTAAACCATAGAAACCAGTTAAACCATAAAATCCTGTTAAACCATAGAAACCAGTTAAACCATAGAAAGCACTTAAACCATTAAATCCAGTTAAACCATAAAATCCAGTTAAACCATAGAAACCAGTTAAACCATAAAATCCAGTTAAACCATAAAATCCAGTTAAACCATAGAAACCAGTTAAACCATAAAATCCAGTTAAACCATAAAATCCAGTTAAACCATAGAAACCAGTTAAACCATTAAATCCAGTTAAACCATAAAATCCAGTTAAACCATAGAAACCAGTTAAACCATAAAATCCAGTTAAACCATAAAATCCAGTTAAACCATAGAAACCAGTTAAACCATAAAATCCAGTTAAACCATAGAAACCAGTTAAACCATAAAATCCAGTTAAACCATAGAAACCAGTTAAACCATAAAATCCAGTTAAACCATAGAAACCAGTTAAACCATTAAATCCAGTTAAACCATAAAATCCAGTTAAACCATAGAAACCAGTTAAACCATAAAATCCAGTTAAATCATGAAATCCAGTTAAACCATAGAAACCAGTTAAACCATAAAATCCAGTTAAACCATAGAAACCAGTTAAACCATAAAATGCATTTAAACCATAGAAACCAGTTAAACCATTAAATCCAGTTAAACCATAGAAACCAGTTAAACCATAAAATGCAGTTAAACCATAGAAACCAGTTAAACCATGAAATCCAGTTAAACCATAGAAACCAGTTAAACCATAAAATCCTGTTAAACCATAAAATCCAGTTAAACCATAGAAACCAGTTAAACCATAAACTCCAGTTAAACCATAGAAACCAGTTAAACCATAAAATCCCGTTAAACCATAGAAATCAGTTAAACCATTAAATCCAGTTGAACCATAAAATCCAGTTAAACCATAGAAACCAGTTAAACCATAAAACCCAGTTAAACCATAGAAACCAGTTAAACCATAAAATCCAGTTAAACCATAAAATCCAGTTAAACCATAGAAACCAGTTAAACCATAATATCCAGTTAAACCATAAAATCCAGTTAAACCATAGAAACCAGTCAAACCATTAAATCCAGTTAAACCATAAAATCCAGTCAAACCATAGAAACCAGTTAAACCATAATATCAGTGAAGAGAACAAACATCAGTATTCTGATCTGTCATGTTGTTATTTTGTTGTTTTTGTGTTGTTCTAACCTGGGGTCCGTTTCACGAAGCAGGTTTAGTGAAAACTCTGAGTTTGTTAACCCCGAAATGAGGGAAACTCAGAGTTTTCCATTTCACAAAGGGAGGTAACTCAAACCAGAGACAGAGGGGTAACTCTAGCCTGTTTCACAAAGAGAGGTAACTTAAACTCTCGGTCAGTTACCATAGTAACAGACTCTCTGACTCTAACCTGGTCTGGACCAGGTTTTTCTCAGTAAACCTCGAGTTTCTCTCTGTCTCCGCCCTCTTTCAGTCACACACACCATTTCATTTCCTCATTCATTCAGTCAACTGGCGAGTTTTGGCGAAGTCTAGTTCTGCCGTGTGTCAAAATGACGTCCTTTTATTAACGATCCAGTAGATGAAGGAGCAGCATTACTGTGCAGAAAATTAAATATTCGTCGGGAGATTGTTTTCAGACCGCGCATAGATGTTCTCGCATTTCTGGACAGTTATCTTTTAGAGCGGAACCGTTTCACATCACAATCCATAACCTACATCCACAACCTACTCCGTCCTTACATTTACAACATTACCAACCACAGTCATGCTCTAACGTCCCAGCAGATATTGTGTGTTGCACTGCGGTTCTTTGCAAATGGGAGTTTTTTATACAACGTCGGAGATGCAGAACACCTCAGTAAGACAACTGTATGCAGGACGGTCAGAAAAGTGTGTCTGGATCTGAAACGACTTTTACCATCTTTGTGGTTTTCCCTGGACACAAACCTGTCAGAACCATCAAGGAGGAGTTCCACAGGATTGCAGGTGAATGATGTAGAGATCTGTTAAATTAATTTTAAATCATATCCAGTTAATGACATTGTGCTGCAACCTCAGACTGTGATTAGTAAATTTAATTTCTTTTAGGATTTCCCAGTGTGATTGAAGCTGATTATGTGAACAGGAAGTCCATTCACAGCATAAATGTGCAGGTAGGTTAGAGGTAGATTGACTACGGTGTCAAGATGTTAAAGACTGCATCATAGTTCAACATCTGTCATTCTCTGCACTGCACTGCTGCATACATCATTTCTAATGTGGAGGCCAAGTGGTCTGGATCTGTTCATGACTAGAGGATTTATCATGAGTCTAACCTGAGCAACAGACTGCAACGTGGTAAACAGCCTAAAGATTTTCACAATATAATTCACTTGTCTCCCTCCTTTAATATACTCTAATGTATCCACTATACATTACAGGAGAGTTTGATGGTCTTCTGCTGGGTGACAGGGGTTACCATGCCAACCCAGGCTGATGACCTCATACCCTGACCCTGAACCAGGCCCCCAACAGAACTTCAACCGGGCTCATTGCAGGATGAGAGCCCGGGTGGAGATGACCATAGACCTGCTGAAAGCCTGTTTCCAGTGTCTACATCACCTCAGGGTGACTCCTGAGAGGCCTGTGATATTATTGTGGCATGTGTTGTTCTTCATAATATTGCCACTATTAGAGGAGAGCAACACTCTGCCCTACAAACTGAAGACCCAGATGATGACCTCATCCACCTGCCAGCTATCAGGACAGCAGAGCAGTCAGAGACACCATATGCAATAATCACTGCAGAGTTTAAGTCTCCATCATCACCACCACAGCAGTGAAATAAACACGACACACATTTCATTTGGTCTTCTTTATTTCCTACAAATAAAAGAGCTAGTTTAGTTCATGTTCCAGTAGTTAACATAATTCACCTGTGACCTGCATCCACCTCTAACTTGTGCTCCAGTATTTCAATTTCCAGATCTGCCTTCTTAATCTGGTGGTCCAAGTACTGCATTTCTTTATCTGTTTTTTGGATTTTTCTCAGCAAGTGGATTTTGTATATTTGTTTTACTGGTAACTGGGAATACATAAAGGACATTAAATTATACAGTTGCACGTGAATTCCATGGACTGAACCTCTGGTGTTTACTGAACATCCATCTCACTGTGTCAGTCTGTGCAGTGGAAGTTGAGGAAGCATCCTGCTGCTGTCCAGCCATGCTCTGTTAAAAAGGATGAGAATGTGCAATACTTCAGTGTAGGCTAAATGTCACACTCTATATTCCACCAGAATGTTCAGAAATGTGAATGGGAAGAGAACTATCAGTAACATACCTCTGTGTGCCTTTCTGGATCCCCCTCTGTAAAGGCAGCAGACACAGTTTCATCCTCTTCATCCTAGATGAGTGATATGTTTCAGTAGACTTAAACTACCATTTGAATATGTTTCAGTAGACTTAAACTACCATCTGGCTAAATCTCTGGAGTATTGCCTACTTACAGTTACAAGGTCTGTTGTGGTGTGAAGGGACTCCACCAGGCAGATAGTACCATCAGAATCTGTTGGGCCAAAAGAAAAATGAAAGACACAAAAGAGAAATAAATATTTGTATGAATATGCTTGAAAACATTCCATATATACATATACATGGGCTACACACACAGAGACATTACATTTTATAAAAGCACTTGTGTCTTGGGATGTGGTCTCAGAGGATGAGCTCCCTCCAGGGATTCCCTCAGCCACTGGCCTTCCCAAATTCTGGCTTAGGACCAGCTCCTCTGCCTCCGTTACAGGTGGTGGTGCTGGGCCACCTCCCTTTTTACAGGCATCTGCTTTCTTTCTGTTGGCTGAGTAGAAGTATGTGTTAGTTTAAATAGGCTTAATTGTTTAACAGAACATGATATGGATGCAGACATTTAGGCTGTGTGCGGGGTAAAACCACTGCACAGACAAATAGCCACCTAATATTTAGGCTACTTTACAATGTAAAACATGATCAAAATGAGGTAGCTCCATGAGATTATGCCGACTTCTTACCTGTTTGAACAATGTTTTTATATTTCATCTTCAGCTGCTGCCACATGTGCTTCTCCCCTGCAGGATTGCACCTAAATGAAATAACTTAATAGTCTACTATTCAAACAGTTTTCCCCTGTAATATTATTGTGATTTAAACTTACGCATTGACCAAGGCAGCAATGTTCTCCCACACCGTCTCCCTCTCTTTTGCAGCTGCAGGTGTTGCACTTCTTTCTAAAAACATGTTCAAACTCGCTATATAAGCGCATTAAGATTTCCAATTCAAGCGATGTAGTCCTCCGCTTCCCCGTTGCCATGGTGACTCGTCGAATCGGCGCTCCATTGATACTGGCTTTTCAGAGTTGTGGTGCACGCGCTTAACTCCGGGTGAAACTACTCCGAGTTGATTAAACCAACTCAGATCACCTGTTGTGAGACCGAAAACTCAGAGTTTTCTATCTCAGAGTAGATCAACTCAGAGTTCAGGGTTAAACTCAGAGTTTGTTGAACCTGCTTCGTGAAACGGACCCCTGTTGTGTTTTTCTAACCTGTTGTTGTTGTGACCTGTTGTGTTGTTCTAACCTGTTGTTGTTGTGTTGTTGTGACCTGTTGTTGTGACCTGTTGTGTTGTTGTGACCTGTTGTTGTTGTGTTGTTCTAACCTGTTGTGTTGTTGTGTTGTTCTAACCTGTTGTGTTGTGTTTTTCTAACCTGGTGTTGTGTTGTACTAACTTGTTGTGTTGTTCTAACCTGTTGTTGTGACCTGTTGTGTTGTTCTAACCTGTTGTGTTGTTGTTGTGTTGTTCTAACGTGTTGTTGTGTTGTACTAACTTCTTGTGTTGTTCTAACCTGTTGTTGTGACCTGTTGTGTTGTTGTGTTGTTCTAACTCATTGTGTTGTTGTTGTGTTGTTCTAACAGTGTTGTTGTTTTGTTGTTCTAACCTGTTGTTATGACCTGTGTTGTTGTTGTTGTGTTGTTCTAACCCATTGTGTTGTTGTTTTGTTCTAACCCATTGTGTTGTTGTTGTGTTGTTCTAACCCGTTGTGTTGTTGTTGTGTTGTGTCATTCTAACCTGTTGTGTTGTTGTTGTGTTGTTCTAACTCGTTGTGTTGTTGTGTTGTTCTAACCTGTTGTTGTGTTGTTCTAACCTGTTGTGTTGTTATATTGTTCTAAGTCGTTGTGTTGTTGTTGTGTTGTTCTAACCTGTTGTGTTGTTGTTGTGTCATTCTAACCCATTGTTTTGTTGTTCTAATCCATTGTGTTGTTGTTGTGTTCTAACTCTTTGTGTTGTTGTCATGTTGTTGTGTCGTTCTAATCCATTGTGTTGTTGTTGTCGTTCTAACCTATTGTGTTGTTGATGTGTCATTCTAACACATTGTGTTGTTGTTGTGTTGTTCTAACCCATTGTGTTGTTGTTTTGTTCTAACCCATTGTGTTGTTGTTGTGTTGTTCTAATCCATTGTGTTGTTGTTGTGTTGTTCTTACCCGTTGTGTTGTTGTTGTGTTGTTGTTGTGTCGTTCTAACCTATTGTGTTGTTGATGTGTCATTCTAACACATTGTGTTGTTGTTGTGTTGTTCTAACCCATTGTGTTGTTGTTGTGTCGTTCTAACCCGTTGTGTTGTTGTTGTGTCGTTCTAACCCACTGTGTTGTTTTGTTGTTGTTGTGTCGTTCTTATCCGTTGTGTTGTTGTTGTGTTGTCCTAACCCATTGTGTTGTTGTTGTGTCGTTCTAACCCATTGTGTTGTTGTGTCGTTCTATCCCATTGTGTTGTTGTGTTGTTGTTCTGTTGTTCTAACCTCTTGTGTTGTTGTTGTCATTCTAACCCATTGTGTTGTTGTTCTAACTCTTTGTGTTGTTGTCATGTTGTTGTGTCGTTCTAACCCATTGTGTTGTTGTTGTGTCGTTCTAACCCATTGTGTTGTTGTTGTGTGGTTGTAACCCACTGTGTTGTTGTTGTTGTGTCATTCTAACCCGTTGTGTTGTTGTTGTGTCGTTCTAACCCGCTGTGTTGTTTTGTTGTTGTGTCGTTCTAACCCGTTGTGTTGTTGTTGTGTTGTCCTAACCCATTGTGTTGTTGTTGTGTCGTTCTAACCCATTGTGTTGTTGTTGTGTCGTTCTAACCCATTGTGTTGTTGTTGTTTTGTGGTTCTAACCCACTGTGTTGTTGTGTTGTTCTAACCCATTGTGGTGTTGTTGTGTTGCAGGTTGTGGGTCTCCTCCTCTTCAACCTGAACTGTATCTTAAGGAGCACAAACTTCCTCCAAACCTTTACTTCCTGTTCAGACTCTGCAGCCTCACATGTAGCCACACCCCTCCAGGAGACAGGAAGTGATGCAAGCAGACACACCTGGACACAGCTGGACACACCTGTAGCTGCAGGTGGATGGAGCCTCCTGATTGGACTGTGCAGGATGTGAGACGACGTGACGACATGTTCATCAGTTTGTTCACATCCAGGACAGACACACAACACAGCAGCTACACACACAAAGACACACAAGACAGCAGCTACACACAGATACACAACACAGCAGCTGCACACACAGAGACACACAACACAGCAGCTGCACACAAACAGACACACAACACAGCAGCTACTCACAGACACACAACACAGCAGCTACACACAGACACAACACAGCAGCTACACACAGACACAACACAGCAGCTACACACAAACAGACACACAACACAGCAGCTACACACAAACAAACACAACACAGCAGCTACACACAAACAGACACACAACACAGCAGCTACACACACACAGACACACAACCTCCGTCACTGACTTCACAGTTTACAGTTTCACTCTGAAGAAACACTTCCATTATCTTCATAGTTTTACTGGGTTTGGGACAGAAATTGACTGCAACAACACAAAACGACCACAAAGAGACACAAAATGACCACAAAGAGACAGAAAACCACCACAAAGAGACACAAAACGACCACAAAGATGCAAAGAGACACAAAACCACCACAAAGAGACACAAAACCACCACAAAGAGACACAAAACCACCACAAAGAGGCACAAAACGACCACAAAGAGACACAAAACGACCACAAAGAGATACAAAATGACCACAAAAAGACACAAAATGACCACAAAGAGACACAAAATGACCACAAAGATGCAAAGAGACACAAAACGACCCCAAAGAGACACAAAACCACCACAAAGAGACACAAAACTACCACAAAGATGCAAAGAGACACAAAACCACCACAAAGAGACACAAAACCACCACAAAGAGACACAAAACCACCACAAAGAGGCACAAAACGACCACAAAGAGACACAAAACGACCACAAAGAGATACAAAATGACCACAAAAAGACACAAAATGACCACAAAGAGACACAAAACGACCACAAAGATGCAAAGAGACACAAAACGACCCCAAAGAGACACAAAACCACCACAAAGAGACACAAAACTACCACAAAGATACAAAACGACTATAAAGAGACACAAAGCAACCACTGTCGAGCTGCTCTGGATTCTGAGACAAACTGCTGCACATGTTGTTCACTCTGGGATGAACTGATATTGTGATGTCCAGGTGTGTGTGTCTAGGTGTGTGTGTCTAGGTGTGTGGAGCTGATGTCAGCAGTGAGGTTGTGTTTGTGTAAATAATATCTTTATTTTTGTATGTTGGTTGAGTTGGTGAGCTGCATGATCACAGACACACAGTTTGTATGAAGCTGAAACCAAATAAACAGACTGGTTCAGTATGGCTGGAGTAATCTATTACTGTAGACCTGGAGTAATCTGTTACTGTAGACCTGGAGTAATCTGTTACTGTAGACCTGGAGTAATCTATTACTGTAGACCTGGAGTAATCTATAACTGTAGACGTTGAAGAATCTATTACAACTGAAGTAATCTATTTCCTTATAGCTGGAGTAATCTATTACTGCATACCTGGAGTAGTCTATTACTTTATACTTGAAGTAATTTATTACTGTATACCTGGAGTAATCTATTACACCCGGAATGATCTATTACTGTATACTCAGAGTAATCTGTTACACCTGAAGTAATCTATTACTGTATACTCGGAGTAATCTGTTACACCTGGAGTAATCTATTACTGTATACCTGGTATAATCTATTACTTTATACCTGTAGTAATCTGTTGCACCTGGAGTAGTCTGTTACATCTGGAGTAATCTGTTACTGTACACCTGGAGTAGTCTATTACTTTATACTTGGAGTAATCTATTGCTTTACACCAGAAGTATAAATCTGAGTCTGAACAACGGTATCTGAGGAACTATTAAAGATAAAAACCTGAAACTTCCACTTGTTGATCAAACAGACTCAGATTTAAGGTAGAGAAGATTCGTTATCCCAGAGAATATCTGATATATATGAATATTTAATATGTCAAGTGAAAACTTAACATATCTTCATAAATATCTTTATTTTATGATCAAATCAGAGACGGTTGAGCAGAAACTGATCCAGAGATGTGATGATTTAAGGTGGAACAACCTCAAGGAGACACGAAACAGCAAAAAAAATCCAACAGTAATATGATTTATTTTTAAAACGGGAATTTAAGAAGTTTGGAATATAAAACATAGAGACACAGAATATGAACACATCTGGATATTACACAGGAGTTTGTGTCTTTGTGTTGCTGTTCTGTTTGAACATATAATATAATATAATGTAATGTAATGTAATATAATATAATATAATATAATATAATATAATATAATATAATATAATATAATATAATATAATATAATATAATATAATATAATATAATATAATATAATATAATATAATATAATATAATATAATGATTAATGTGCAGCAGCGCCCCCTGCTGTCCGCGCCGCCTCTCGGCACCGCCCTTGCAGTTCTCCTCCGGGCCTCCAGGCGCCGCTGCTCGCTCAAGAGGCTAAAGAAACGCAGCGCTGCCCGGCTACTTCCTCTTTCCCTCCGCGGCCTCAGAGGTAGGAGCTCGGTGCTGCTGATGGAGCCACAATCCTTCTTTAATCTCACTCAAATCTCCTCCATCCTGCTTTCAAACCTTCTGCGTTTTGTAGATTGTGTGTTTAAACTTGAGCTCCTGTCAGATTTATCCGTATTGAGGGGTTAAATGTGTATTTATTTCAGTATTTATGGAAATGCCGGTTTGGTAGCTGTCCGCCATGTTGGCTGCATCAATCGATAGAAAGTCAAACTAATTGGAGTTAAACTGCTGTTTGTGTGTCTGTTTCTGTGTTTGAAGCGGTTTCTGCTGGTTTGTAATGTTAAATGATGTTTCTCTGTAATGTTCTGTTCAGTTATTTACATTGAACCAGCTACCGCGGCTAACTAGCTGAGCTAACAGTCATGAGGATCCTGATTAGTTTGGTGTAGTCTGAACCTCTGACTCGTTTTATTCGCTTTAAACTGAACCTCTGACTCGTTTTATTCGTTTTAATCTGAACCTCTGACCCGTTTCTCCTCCGACAGATATCTGAAAATGGTCCGCTACTCTCTCGACCCCGAGAACCCGACTAAATGTGAGTAAACCCGCCGGTAGTTGGACTGTTTGTCCGGCTGCTGTGATGACTTCTTAGGACACCTTTGGATAAACCATGAAAACAAACATAAAGACCTGAGCTGCCAGAACCACAGACTAGCTGAGGACCTGCAGGTTTACTGCCTCTTAAAGCTCTCATTGTGTGTTTTTTTATTTCCAGCATGCAAGTCCAGGGGCTCCAACCTCCGGGTTCACTTCAAGGTAAGCTCACATCCGTCCACATGTTCTCTGAAGGTTCTC
This sequence comes from Amphiprion ocellaris, assembly GCF_022539595.1. Taxonomy (NCBI): domain Eukaryota; kingdom Metazoa; phylum Chordata; class Actinopteri; family Pomacentridae; genus Amphiprion; species Amphiprion ocellaris. Next base: position 33,309,110 of record NC_072782.1, on the reverse strand, counting down.
TGGAGGGTTAAACTGGTTCTCTGGAGGTTTGAACTGGTACTCTGGAGGTTTACACTGGTTCTCTGAAGGTTCCCTGGAGGTTTAAACTGTATCTGAAGGTTCTCTTGAGATTTAGACTGGTTCCCTGAAGGTTTAAACTGGTACTCTGGAGGTCCTATGGAGGTTTAAACTGGTTCTCTGAAGGTTCTCTTGAGGTTTAGACTGGTTCTCTGAAGGTTTAAACTGGTTCTCTGGAGGTTTAGACTGGTTCTCTTCAGGTTTAAACTGGTTCTCTTCAGGTTTAAACTGGTTCTCTGAAAGTTCTCTGGAGGTTTAAGCTGGTTCTCTGAAGGTTTAAGCTGGTTCTCTTGAGGTTTAAACTGGTTCTCTGAAGGTTTAAACTGGTGCTCTGAAGGTTTAAACTGGTGCTCTGAAGGTTAAACTGGTTCTCTTGAGGTTTAAACTGGTTCTCTGAAGGTTTAAACTGGTTCTCTTGAGGTTCTCTGAAGGTTTAAGCTGGTTCTCTGAAGGTTTAAGCTGGTTCTCTGAAGGTTTAAGCTAGTTCTCTGAAGGTTTAAGCTGGTTCTCTGAAGGTTTAAGCTGGTTCTCTGAAGGTTTAAGCTGGTTCTCTGGAGGTTTAAACTGGTTCTCTGAAGGTTGAACTGGATCTCTTGAGGTTTAAACTGGTTCTGTGAAGGTTTAAACTGGTTGTCTGAAGGTTGAATTGGATCTCTTGAGGTTTAAACTGGTTCTCTGAAGGTTGAACTGGTTCTCTTGAGGTTTAAACTGGTTCTCTGAAGGTTTAACCGGTTTACTGTCCACTGGTTTTAACACTCGGGTGTCCTTAAAGGCAGCAGCAGATTTTATAAAGTCTTTAAGTTTCTATGAGTGTTTTCCAACTGACGTGTAATTAATTGCTATAATTCAAGTTAATAGTAGTGCAGGGAGGTTGTAAGTGAAAATAGTCAATAAAATGTAGAATTTCAGCAAGTATCGGTAACTATTTTTAATGATTCATTTCTACTAAAGACCATGAGAATGAAGGTTTAATGAGAATTTACAGTAAATTTGAACACTTTTGGTCAATAGCTAGTGCATTTCTGTATAATTTATTCCCTCGGGTCTAGTTTATAGCTAAAACCAGCAAATATTTTCTCTATTTTTGTAACAAATTCCTGAAATAATTCAGAATTCTTACACTGTAAAATTCTTTCAAGACTTGTCTAAACTTTAAAATTAATTTTAGCTGCTCATCAGTGTGCAGGTTGTCTCAATGTAGATGTATTATTATTATTCTATTTACCAGTAGCTGTAAACGTGATGACAGATGCTTGTAGTTGAATGAATTCCTGCTGATTTTATCTTAAATTCATTGCATGGAATTAGAGTTCAGATTTTACACCAGACGTGTTGATAAAAGGTTTAAAAACTGAAGCAGAGTTGCTTCTTATTGGGACACTTAATATTCTGGTTGAAATATCTGAAGAAGGATTATTTTATTTGATTGTCTGTTTTCAGCTGTCTGTTGGCTGTTTACCTGGTCTGGGACACATTATTGGTGTTATTGGGAGTTACTAGGTACAGCTGGACGTGTGGTGACCAGTAGATTATAACCAATACTAACACGTATTAATGTTGATGACAAACGGCTTTTAAGATAGTAGAAACTCTGGTAGAGTGTCGTCCTGCCTCCAGATGCGCTCAGGGTTTTGTTACCAGCTGATATTATTGTTTAGATTTTTGTTTATTATTTTTTTCATCCAGAATGATAAATGAGACAAACTGGAATTTAGCTGCTGAATAATTTAACTCAGTTTAAGACCAGCGGTTGAACATATAAAGTCGTCTTCTTTGACTTTAAGACTCTGTGATGGACATTTTCACCATCCTGTGATATTTTGGAGACAAAACAATAAAAATATTATAAAATAATAGTTATTTTTAGTCCTGAAGAGGCTCTAAAATCTAAATTTAACAGCAGAATTCAGGAAACATCACAAACAAACCACACACAGTCCAAGTGCAGTCAGATTGGACTGAAACAAACCGTTAATGGATTTATTTTCTGGATTATTTCATTAGTTTGGTCTGAAAAATGTCAGAAAATGTTAAAAGTGTAGATCAGAGTTTCCTCCAGGGAAATTCAGTTTACTGTCAGAGGAAAGAAACCAGAAAGCGTTCGCATTTAAGAAGCTGAAAAAAGAATTTAGACTTTTTCCTAAAAATCTAATCATCCTGATCCTAAAATCTGCTGGAGGCAACCAATTTGGAGCTAAAAATAAGATTTAATCAGTTAATTTTCTCTGTCTGGCTTTAAATTTGAATGTTTTTGAACGAAGTTTGGCTTGAAAAAGCTTATTCACAGGCTGAAACTAAAGATTATTTTAAATATTTATTAAAAAAATGGTTGCTTCGTCTCTAAAATGTCAGAAAATGTTAAAAATTTGGATCAGTTTCTTCCAGAGATGTTCAGTTTAGTGTCAGAGGAAAGAAACCAGTAAATGTTCACATTTAGGAGGATATTCATTAAAGAAGCTCTCAGACTGGTTCTGATAGTGGGTGGTTGATTGGTTATTGGTCCCAGCTGGGATCAGAACCCTGCTTATTGATCCGGTTCTCTTGGTTTCCACCAGAACACCCGTGAGACGGCTCAGGCCATCAAAGGAATGCACATCCGTAAAGCCAACAAGTACCTGAGGGACGTCATGGTCAAGCACCAGTGTGTTCCTTTCCGTCGGTACAACGGCGGTGTTGGACGCTGCGCTCAGGTGAGGCCCGGGGTGGGGGCGGAGCCAGTTCACCTGCTGCACTGATGACCTTCTTAGGACACCTTTGGATCAAACATGAAACTAACCCTTCAGTCTGAGCAGCGGTGGTGAAGGAACTCACCACTCAGGTTTATAGGAAGCTTCTTCTACACCAGTCTCTGTTTTTCTTGTCTTCAGGCCAAACAGTTCGGCTGGACGCAGGGTCGCTGGCCCAAGAAGAGCGCCGAGTTCCTCCTGCACATGCTGAAGAACGCCGAGAGCAACGCTGAGCTGAAGGTCAGTCGTTAAAACTCAGGTTCTTTCAGCAGATTTTTGGTCCGTGGAGGTTCTGGAGCTTCATTAGAGCTGAAACGTGTTGATTTTAGAGGATTTAAAACAGCAGCTAACGAGGTCCTGCGGTTCTAGTCCAGACATTGGTGTTGAGATGATTTGAGAAGCTCTCAAGCTTCAGTTTAAACTTTAAATCTCCAACTTTTATTCTGTTTGTGTGGGTTCCTGTTGTAAAGCGCTGCTATTCTGAGACCAGATTGCGATGATGACCTTTTTAGGACACCTTTAGATGAACCATGAAAAGAAGTATTAGTCTGAGCGATCTGTATGTTACTGAGAACACGCTTTACATGATCCTCAACACGCTTTACATTATCAGATTATATGAACTTTAACTCAATCAGATCTGCTGTTTCATGTCTAAAGAGGTATTTTAAACTAAACAGTTTTTTATTTAGATAATGAGCCACAAACATGATTTCTGCTCCTTAAATCTGAATATTTCTGTTCTGTAGTTCCTGTGATGGCAAATGTTTTTATTTTGTCGGTTATTTGGATGGAAGAAGGAAATCCTCCTGAGGTCAAACGATGTCCCTCATACAGACCAGAAACTAAACTGTTTCTAGAATCAGGTTGTTTATTACTGAGATGAGAAGTTGTTGTTTATCCAAAGTCCCACAAGAGTTTCATGAATACATGAATGATCTGATTGTTTCAGGTTTACAATAAAACAAAGCATCTGCAGGTTTGATGATTAGTTTGGTTTGGACTGATGCAGCTTTATCTGTAAAACCCTTCTTTAAGGTTACAAATGATGAAAACATTCCTGTAAACACGTAATGAGACTGTAGTTTTATTCCATCTCACTGCTGCTGGTCTGAGGGGACCCAGACATCTGACTGTGACCCGGTTCTGTTTCAGGGTCTGGACGTGGACTCTCTGGTCATCGAGCACATCCAGGTGAACAAGGCTCCCAAGATGAGGCGCCGGACCTACCGGGCCCACGGCCGGATCAACCCCTACATGAGCTCCCCCTGCCACATCGAGATGATCCTCACCGAGAAGGAGCAGATCGTCCCCAAGCCAGAGGAGGAGGTGGCCCAGAAGAAGAAGGTCAGTGTGACCTGGAGACCACTTCAGGAGCACTCAGACGTGGGGGTCGGTCCAGACCTGGTGGTCCAGACCCGGGCAGTCAGGCCTGGTGGCTGTTGGTTATTAATAGTTAATCATATACACATTACCGTTAGAAAGTTCGAGGTGACCCAGACAATTCCTAGGATAGTAGACTATAGATTCTAGGTAAAGCTCAGGATAGTAGACTGTAGATTCTGGGTAAAGTTCAGGAGAGTAGACTGTACATTCTGCAGGCATGGCAATTTTCTGCCGTTCCGCGGAAATCCTCCGTTTTAATTTTCAAATTGATCATGTCTGTGAATCGTCCAAATCCGTTAAGAAAATTTTAGGGGAGGTGAGGTATGTTGTTGTTACTCTTGCTCCCGGTTTTTGAGAAGCGCTCGGCGTTTGTCCCGCAGCGTAACAGACGAAGAGAACCAGTCCAGCTCCTGCTGCATTGTAAAAGACTTTGCGATTGGTCGAAATTGGTTAGCTGCCAACGATTGGACCAATCAAATTGCTCGATGCATTCTTTTGTTACAATTCATGGCGGCATGTTCGTGTTGGAATTTTGAGCTATTGGGATCGTTTTCGGTGGAATCATGAGGCGACATTAGAAGTAGGGTTGCCACCCATCCCTTAAAATACGGAATCGTCCTTTATTTGACAATTAATTGTTGCGTCCCGTATTGAATGAATACGGGACGCAGATTGTTCCGTATTTTCATAAAAGTCCCGTACACGTCTGTCACACAGCCATCAAAATTGCATAAGGAACAAAATAAAACACAGGAAATATTAAGGGCAGCCAATAATAAACTTCGTAGGACCCACGTAGCGAGGACCCGATGCCAGGTCCAGCAGATCACGCTGCACCCACGTGTTTAAAAATGTTTACACCCGAAACTCCACCACGTCCACAGAAGCAAAAACGTTTGCAAATGTACCGATGTGAGTGGGAAGAGTGGAACCCCTGGCAGTGGGTAAAAGGCAAACTGTGTTTTCTGTTGCTCATGGATTAGCTGAAGTAAAGCAGCATCAGGAGACCAACATGTAAGAACCATGAGAACAGAGAGAACCCAACCAGCAGGTCACAGTTTATCATCATCTAATCATCTCCTGAAGTCCATATGGTGAGAGACATCAGTATCTGGTTGTTAATTTACCAGAGGATGCTTAGAATCATGCTGATGTGGTCACAGACTCTACAGTATTTTAGTGACTCAATAAATGCCTAAGTTGTTTAGTATTTTTTTTAATGCCTTTTAGTTTTTAATGAACATTTATATAATAGCCTATATGTAATCAATAAATGGCCTTTGCCTATCTAAAGAAAAACTCACTCAGAACTCTGATATGCTAACAGCACTAAATAAATCAGTAAATACATGCATACACACATAAATAAGCTAATACATTAACTGTGTTAAGATAAGATTTAGATGGGAAAAAATGTTTGTAGACAATTTCTTTGTCCAGTATTCTGCATTCAGTTTATGTTTTTGCAGAATCCAGTATTGCTCACTGGTTGGTCATTACATTTTATTTTATTAGTTTGGTTTCACTGTTTAAAATGATGCCACTTCTGTTCAGGCAGAACCTGTGATCATAAAACAATACAAAACTCTTAGTTTCATGTTAATAAAGCACTTAAAGCTTTAAGTATGGTTAAATGCTTTTTTCAAAATTAAATATATCACTCCTTAGGTGGTAGTGACCCCAAGTTCAGTAAAGTTGGAAAGATATTCACAGATTCAGACTTCCAGCATCAATAACTCGTTAGATATAGGTTATCAAAGCATAAACAATGCCTCTTTCCCATCGTTGTAAGGTAGACAATGTGCTACAAGGCCAGTTTAATCAACAGTAGCTGTCTTTCAAGTTGCAGAAATAATGCTGATGTCTATATGCAGCCAGCTGTGTTACGAATGCACAGGAACTGTCTGCAAAACTGCTGCAACAGCAAAGAGAGACACAGATATTCAATAACTTCAATCTTGTTCTCTGTAGGTACACAATGTGCTACAAGCCCAGTTTTATCAAGTAGCACATTGTGTACCTTATAATGATGGAAAAGAGGCATCGTTTATGTTTTCACAACATATATCTAATGAGTTATTGATGCTGGAAGTCCGAATCTGTGAATATCTTTCCAACTTTACTGAACTGTGGCTCCGAGGAGCTGTGGTAGGCATCCTTTATTTTCATTTCTGAAAGGTGGCAACCCTAATTAGAAGTGACTTTGTGACCAGTGTAGAACTCCAGTGTAAATAGTGTTAAAAGACCTATAGAACTGTAAAAATTGTAGGACTAAATGCAGTGAGACAGTGAAGAAAAAGTAAGTTAACTTTTCATTAAATTAATTTATTCATTACAATCTAGTCTTCTGTAATTCTATGCACATTTTTCATTCTAAATCACCTCTATTTTACTGAAAACCTCTCGGCTTCAGGGGGGCTGACCCCCCCTGGACCCCCCCCAGACCATTGTCACCCAGACAATTCCATGTGTTCCATGAAATTCACACTTTTCTCCATGTGCTAACATAACTGCACAAAGGTTTTCTAATCATCAACGAGCCTTTCAACACCATTAGCTAACACAATGTAGCATTAGAACACAGGAGACCAGTAACCGACCGACCCGTCTGGACCTCAGTAGATGATGAACCTCCATGTCTGAGCTGCTCCGTCCTCCATCGGTTTGAAGGTTTCTGTCCACAGCTCTGCTTATTTAAAGCTTGTTTTATGACAATCTGAAACATTTTATTATAAAATCTGTAGTGTAATGTGGAGGTTTAATCTCTAATCTGCTTTTTCCTTCACGTGTTTCTGAACATCTGCAGCTTGAGTCCAGTTTAATTCTGACTGGTCGTAGTTCTGGTTCCAGGTTCTTTAATCTGGCTTAGACCTGGACAGGAAGTAGAATCTCAGAGTGTATTTCCAGTAAAACAAACACCAAACATCAGCTCATATCTGTAGTTTTCCTTCTAGAGGATCAGAATTAATTCATCCAGATCAGCTGGTAAATATTACATTAAATCTAATATTTGCAGATATTTTCACAGTTTTGAAGACAATATTTTACTAATTTTAATATTTTTTTCTACCATATTTTTATTACCAACTGTTTTTACAGCTTTGTCTCCCTTAAAAATATTCTAATTGTCTAAGAAATATTTAGATTTTTTGTTTTTAAAGGTTCAAAGAACAAAAACGCTCCAAAAATTCAGACAGAATATAAATAAGAAGAAAAACATAAAATAATAAAATGGTTGAAAAGATAATTAAATGATGGGGAAAAAAATCAGAAAAATTCCATAAAAATTTAATTTTTAATCACTTTACAATCTGATTATTTTGCAGATATTTTTAGTTGTGAAGACAACAATATTTGACTATTTTTAATAAATTATCTCGATACTCTAGAAAATACAACCAGTATTAACAATTTTAAAAATTTAACTTAATTTTTTTTATTATATTGTATTCATTTTATTTAAATATTTAAAAATATATTTAAATAAATAAATAAATTCTAAAAAAATGTCCATCCATAGAATTTACTAAAAAAAATACCAAAACAATTTTTAAAAATAACATGGTTGAAAAGAACAAAAATGCTGGAAAGAAATCTGAAAAAATGCCATAAAAATATCCTTCTAAACAGTTTATGATCTGATTATTTTGCAGATATATTTACAGTTTTGAACACAACAATATTTGACTATTTTTATTAAAATATCCCAAACTTTAGAAAATCCAAACAGTATTAACAAATTTTTTTTAAAAACAATTAGCTTATTTTTTAAAAACTCTATCATATTTATTTTATTTGAATATTTTAAAAATTATTTAAATAAAATAAAAAATGAAAAAGTAACAAATTTTCCCCATTAAATCTAATTAAAAAATACGAAAAAAAAAACATGGTTGAAAAGAACAACAACGCTGGAAAAAAAACACCCTGAAAAATACCTTAAAAATATGATTTCTGAGTTTATGTGATGATTTTAAAAACATGCTGTGGACCAGAACCTTCCTCCAGACCGATGGAGGTCCTCCTGATCCTCTGCTGTTGCTCTGATGACTTCTTAGGACACCTTTGGATTCTGATGAAAACAACCTGTTGAACTCTGAGCGACTTTAACTAAATCTTTGCTGTTTTCTTTAAACTGAACAGAGAATAATCGAATGTTTTCTCTGCAGGTTTCACAGAAGAAGCTGAAGAAGCAGAAGCTGATGGCACGGGAGTGAATTTAAATAAAACACCTGATTTATAATGTCTCTCTGGATTCTGTCTTCATTCCTAAAACCATAACACATCTCAGATCATTTTATCAGGTCGGTTATTGATCCAGCGTCTCCTAAAGACCAGGAAAATGCAGAAAACTGATTTCTGGACGATTAAATCAGATTTTTCAGATTTAAAATGACGTTTATGTTGAATTTAATCCAAACAGTGAATTTAAGGAACAAACTCTCAGAATTAAAAATGTGTTTTTTCAAACTAAGAGCAGATATTTGATTAGATTTCCTCCAGTGTTGTCTTTATTCAGATGTTGTCCTTTAATTATCTTCATTACTTCCAAACTTGTATTTTACTGAAGCATTCTGATCACCTGCAGTGGAAGGAAACTGATCAGTTTTATATTTATCTAAAATCTAATGTCGTTTGTGGAAGTTCTTCATCAGAGGGTTTATTCTGTTATCAGGGCCCAGATTTACTGAAAAACTATAATGTGTAATTAATAACACAAGAAACAAACATCGAGCCGTTAAAAAAAAGCTCAGGTTACCCAGAACTGAAGATAATGTACATTTCAGAATTCTACAAAAAGTCCTTTTTCGGAGAACAAAAAATGAATTCAACCAGCTTCATAGAGGTCGTAGGAAGAAGTTTAACTGGAGAGAAGACGTGGAGTTGCAGGTTTGACAACTGGAGCTGCAGCAGAAAGCCGTTTAGATGTCAGAATCAGTAAAAGAGGCTTCCTGGACCATGAAACACCACCAATGGACTGCTGAGTTTTAAGTCATTTCAGAAATATTTCAGTCATATTGGACAAATGTGGGATTTTGGACAAATTACAAGTTATTTTGTATAATAATAATAAATTTTATTTATAAAGCGCTTTTCCAAAAACTCAAAGACGCTGTATAATTTTTGAGTCATTTTATACGAATTTGCAGGATTGTGGACAAGTTTGAAGTCATTTTGGGCCATTTCTGTTTCACATCGGACACATTTTGAGAGATTTTATGCAAATGTCAAGTCATTTTGGGTCAATCCACATGAAATCAAGATTTTTCTCAATTTTTACATACTTATAGAACATTATATGTGATGGAAAAATCCAAAATTTCAAGGCTTAATTGTAAAGAGTTCCAAAGTTGTGACCATGTGAAGTAGCTAGGGGGTTCCCTAAAATTGCGACCAAAATTGAGACTTGAAATTTTTGGCTATTTTCAGGCTTCTATAACTTCTGAACAAAAAAGAGCTAGAGGTCTGAAATTTTCAGGATCATTTCACAGGAATCCATAGTCCTAAGAAATGTGAAAATATTTACTTAAAATTTATAATTGCAGTTACAGAGAATGAAAAAGTTGAGATTTTATCCATTGCAAACTTCCAAAATGCACTTTTGGCCACCTGTTACACAAAAACTAATCATCCTATTCATTAGAAATTTTATGTGCTGTATCTTGGCTACCTAGGGAATGGATCTCTGTAAAAAATAAAGGTCCTATGTTATGTTATGTATGATATATGAACACTTAAAAATCAAAAATATCTGTCTGACCTTCGGATTCAAAGGTCAATATCAGCATGTGGGATAGGTAGTATCACAAAATAAAAGACACCATGTGAAAGTACAGGAATTGCCCTAAATTTTGACACCAAGCACAACTTGCTTCTATTAATCCTTCTATGTTAAATGTTCAAATTAAATACGCACGTTTTCACCCCATATTTTAGCCATATATAACAGAAAATTTAGTGATTTTCAAGTGTTCAAATGTATGTATTACAGAGTAAAGAAGATATTAAGTATTTACAAATTTTCAAGAATAGTTTGCAAAGTTGGTTCAGTTATGTCTTTTCAGAAATTTTTTAAACAGTTCAGAAATCTTCTGCATCCTGGCTAAGTCTATACTGACGACCCGTGACTGCCGTCAAGTCCGCAATTTGAGTAAGGATATGGTCTGTTGGCACCCAACACTGGTCCTTCCTTTTGTGCCAAGAAAATGATCTGGCAGGGCCTTCTGGTTTCATGAAGTCTAGGAACACATCTGCCTACTCAGTTGACACTTCCACAACATTTCCCAAGTACCAGTAATTTTCATAAACAGCTGCAACATACTGGTCAGGATGCAGATCATGCTGCAACAAATCTGCCACAGTTTCTTCAGACACAAGGTCATTCAGTCTGACCAATCACTGCTCTCCTGCTCTCACAATATAGCATGTCGCTCTAAAAATGTCAAAGTTTAGCCTTTTGTCCACAAAGAGTTGTTTTGTCCCAGCTGTCTGAAGTAGGTGAGGAGCAACACAAAAACAGTCCAAATGCTGGTTTCCAGAGGGTTAGATGAGTATTTATTTGAAAGAGTAAGTTTACAACAACACAACATGTGAGGGGGTTAAAAGCAAATGGGTGTTAGTAAAGTAAAAATAAATAAACAGAACTAAAAGTGAACTTCATGTTGACATTGATGGGCATTCCAACCAGGAACAAAGTAAAAGATAATCAATAGGAAAAAAAACTCTTCCTGTTCACCTCTTAAAACCCCCAAAACACACCTCAGTAGCACCCTAAACTAAAACTACCAATGGGTTCCCTGTTTTCCTTTGTGAACAATTCAAAGGTCCCTCTCTATCTCCCCAAACATCCACCAACCACTGGAACTCATCTCCAAAGTTCTGCTGGACCAGCTCAGCTTCCCCTCAGAAGAAGTGCTGCCACCTGCCAGATGAAGGAGCCTTTTGAGAGGCAGCTGGCATCGTGATTGGACTGTACTTTGGTCTGTTCCAATCCAGCTTCAGCTCCAGAGACGGCAGGTGGGACGAGTCAACGGAGGCCTGGTGGACGAAGGCATGCAGCTGAGTACAATCCAGAAAACAACAGAGGAGGAGTGCAGCAGCCCAGAGCCAGAACAACCAGAGTAGCATGGTATGTCTCTTAGAAAACATCATAGTAGAGCCTTTGGTATGAAAAAACACCATCATATACATCGTAGATTGTACAAATAACAAGTCAAAGGAAAGAGACATACATTGTAGAATTGTAGTAATTGTGGGCTGACTGATTTACTGATTATCAGTATTTTATTTATTACTGATTTACGGTAATAAATACATTTAAAAATGGTGCTACTTTGGCTCTGAACCTTTATCTACCTGTGGTCGCTCTGTCTCTTGGAGTGATTTGATTGGTTATACGTCACGAATAAAACTCCTTTAACATCTGTAAACAAAACAAAAACGTATCAACAAAGTTTTCTGTTAGAGTTTGTGTTCTTCTAAGTTTAACTCCAAGATTTTAAATACTTTCATTTACTGCAAATGAATATCTACTCCAAATGTCTCACTAATAATCATTATCAGCCTTAAAAACCCACAAAACACCCCTCTATACTGCACCACACTTAGTACAGTCCGGTTCCCCCTTCTATAAATCTGCTTGGAATCGTCCACTTCCTGTTTGTCAAAGTGGCCTTCTACCTGGACAGGTTTTGTTGGAGCTCATGCAACAAACATTTTGGGTAACTGCACTTTAATATGGATGGATGACACTGAATTAGAGTCTGTTTTAATGAGACTGAGTTAAGATGTGTAGCTCTGTCATTAAATAGTAAATTATTTCTCAGAATTCACAGAGAAAAGTAAGAAATTTTTTTTTTCAAAGAAAACCTTACCATAGTGTTTTTCACAGCCTACTTTACATTATTTCATCATATGGCACGTCTTTACAACATGTTGAAAAAATACATTTTTTTTCGACATAGTATACTATGGCGTTTTTTTGCGGCAAAATTCATGATGATGTTTTTTGCAAAAAAAACCTTTCTGGAGTGTTTTTCACGGCCTCCTTTACATTATTTCATCATATGGCATGTTTTTACAACATGTTTGAAAAATCCCATTTTTTTCGACATAGTATAATATGGCATTTTTTTGCACCAAAATTCATGATGAATTTTTTTTCAACGAAAACCTTACCATAGTGTTTTTCACGGCCTACTTTACATTATTTCATCATATGGCATGTTTTTACAACATGTTGCAAAAATACATTTTTTTTCGACATAGTATAGTAAGGCGTTTTTTTGCGCCAAAATTCATTTTTTTTTCAAAGAAAATTTTACCATAGTGTTTTTCACGGCCTACTTTACATTATTTCATCATATGGCATGTTTTTACAACATGTTGAAAAATCGCATTTTTTTTCGACATAGTATACTATGGCATTTTTTTGTGCCAAAATTCATGATTTTTTTTCAAAGAAAACCTTACCATAGTGTTTTTCACGGCCTCCTTTACATTATTTCATCATATGGCACGTTTTTACAACGTGTTGAAAAATCGCATTTTTTTTCGACATAGTATACTATGGCATTTTTTTGTGCCAAAATTCATGATTTTTTTCAAAGAAAACCTTACCATAGTGTTTTTCACGGCCTACTTTACATTATTTCATCATATGGCACGTTTTTAAAACATGTTGAAAAAAAACTTTTTTTTTCGACATAGTATAATATGGCGTTTTTTTGCGCCAAAATTCATGATGATTTTTTTTTCAAAGAAAACCTTTCTGGAGTGTTTTTCACGGCCTACTTTACATTATTTCATCATAGGGCATGTTTTTACAACATGTTGAAAAAAAACATTTTTTTCGACATAGTATACTATGGCGTTTTTTTGCGCCAAAATTCATGATGATTTTTTTTGCAAAGAAAACCTTACCATAGTGTTTTTCACGGCCTACTTAAAATTATTTCATCATATGGCACGTTTTTACAACATGTTGAAAAAAAACATTTTTTTTTCGACAGTATACTATGATGTTTTTTTGCGCCAAAATACATGATGATTTTTTTTTTCAAAAAAAAACTTTCTGGAGTTTTTTTCATGGTCTACTTTACATTATTTCATCATATGGCACGTCTTTACAACATGTTGAAAAATCCGATTTTTTTCGACATAGTATACTATGGCATTTTTTGCACCAAAATTCATGATGAATTTTTTTTCAACGAAAACCTTACCATAGTGTTTTTCACGGCCGACTTTACATTATTTCATCATATGGCATGTTTTTACAACATGTTGCAAAAATACATTTTTTTTTGACATAGTATAGTAAGGCGTTTTTTTGCGCCAAAATTCATGATGATGTTTTTTGCAAAGAAAACCTTTCTGGAGTGTTTTTCACGTCCTCCTTTACATTATTTCATCATATGGCATGTTTTTACAACATGTTGAAAAAAAACCTTTTTTTTTCGACATAGTATACTATGGCGTTTTTTTGTGCCAAAATTCATGATGATTTTTTTTTTTCAAAGAAAACGTTACCATAGTATTTTTCACGGCCTACTTAACATTATTTCATCATATGGCATGTTTTTACAACATGTTGGAAAAAAAACATTTTTTTTCTGACATAGTATACTGTGGCGTATTTTTGTGCCAAAATTCATGATTTTTTTTTCAAAGAAAACATTACCATAGTATTTTTCACGGCCTACTTAACATTATTTCATCATATGGCATGTTTTTACAACATGTTGGAAAAAAAACATTTTTTTTTCCGACATAGTATACTGTGGCGTATTTTTGTGCCAAAATTCATGATTTTTTTTTTTCAAAGAAAACCTTACCATAGTGTTTTTCACGGCCTACTTAAAATTATTTAATCATATGGCACGTTTTTACAACATGTTGAAAAAAAAAACTTTTTTTTTCGATACTATGGCGTTTTTTTGCGCCAAAAATCATGATGATGTTTTTTGCAAAGAAAACCTTTCTGGAGGGTTTTTTTCACCGCCTCCTTTACATTATTTCATCATATGGCACGTTTTTACAACATGTTGAAAAATCGCATTTTTTTTTCGACATAGTAAAATAAGGCATTTTTTTGCGCCAAAATTCATGATGATTTTTTCTTTCAAAGAAAACCTGTCTGGAGTGTTTTTCACGGCCTCCTTTCCATTATTTCATCATATGGCACGTTTTTACAACATGTTGAAAAATCGCATTTTTTTTCGACATAGTATACTATGGCATTTTTTTGCGCCAAAATTCCTGATGATTCTTTTTTTCAAAGAAAACCTTTCTGGAGTGTTTTTCATGGCCTACTTTACATTAATTCATCATATGGCACGTTTTTACAACATGTTTGAAAGATCCCATTTTTTTTCGACATAGTATAGTAAGGCGTTTTTTTTGCGCCAAAAGTCATGATGTTTTTTTTTTTCAAAGAAAACCTTTCTGGAGTGTTTTTCACGCCCTCCTTTACATTATTTCATCATATGGCACGTTTTTACAACATGTTTGAAAAATCGCATTTTTTTTCGTCATAGTGTAGTATGGCGTTTTTTTTGCGCCAAAATTCATGATGATTTTTTTTTCAAAGAAAACCTTTCTGGAGTGTTTTTCACGCCCTCCTTTACATTAATTCATCATATGGCACGTTTTTACAACATGTTTGAAAGATCCCATTTTTTTTCGACATAGTATAGTAAGGCATTTTTTTTGCGCCAAAAGTCATGATGGTTTTTTTTTCAAAGAAAACCTTTCTGGAGTGTTTTTCACACCCTCCTTTACATTATTTCATCATATGGCACGTTTTTACAACATGTTTGAAAAATCTCTTTTTTTTTCGACATAGTATAGTAAGGCGTTTTTTTGCGCCAAAATTCATGATGATTTTTTTACAAAGAAAACCTTTCTGGAGTGTTTTTCACGCCCTCCTTTACATTATTTCATCATATGGCACGTTTTTACAATATGTTTGAAAAATCACATTTTTTTTCGACATAGTATAGTAAGGCGTTTTTTTTGCGCCAAAAGTCATGATGGATTTTTTTTCACAGAAAACCTTTCTGGAGTGTTTTTCACGCCCTCCTTTACATTATTTCATCATATGGCACGTTTTTACAATATGTTTGAAAAATCTCATTTTTTTTCGACCTAGTATACTGTGGCGTTTTTTTGTGCCAAAATTCATGATGATTTTTTTCAAAGAAAACCTTTCTGGAGTGTTTTTCACGGCCTACTTAACATTATTTCATCATATGGCACATTTTTACAACATGTTGAAAAAAACCATTTTTTTTCGACATAGTGTACTATGGCGTTTTTTTGCGCCAAAATTCATGATGATTCTTTTTTTCAAAGAAAACCTTTCTGGAGTGTTTTTCATGGCCTACTTTACATTAATTCATCATATGGCACGTCTTTACAACATGTTCAAAAATCGCATTTTTTTCGACATAGGATACTATGGCGTTTTTTTGCGCCAAAATTCATGATGATTTTTTTTTCAAAGAAAACCTTACCATAGTTTTTTTCGCGGCCTACTTTACATTATTTCATCATATGGCACGTTTTTACGTTTGAAAAATCACATTTTATTTGACATAGTATAGTAAGGCATTTTTTTGCGCCAAAAGTCATGATGGTTTTTTTTTCAAAGAAAACCTTTCTGGAGTGTTTTTCACGCCCTCCTTTAGATTATTTCATCATATGGCACGTTTTTACAACATGTTTGAAAAATCTCGTTTTTTTTCGACATAGTATAGTAAGGCGTTTTTTTTGCGCCAAAATTCATGATGGTTTTTTTCTCAAAAAAAACCTTTCTGGAGTGTTTTCCACGCCCCCCTTTAGATTATTTCATCATATAGCACGTTTTTACAACATGTTTGAAAAATCACATTGTATTTGACATAGTATAGTATGGCATTTTTTTTGCGCCAAAAGTCATGACGGTTTTTTTTTAAAGAAAACCTTTCTGGAGTGTTTTTCACACCCTCCTTTACATTATTTCATCATATGGTACGTTTTTACAACATGTTTGAAAAATGTCTTTTTTTTTCGACATAGTATAGTATGGCGTTTTTTTTGCGCCAAAATTCATGATGATTGTTTTTTTTCAAAGAAAACCTTTCTGGAGTGTTTTTCACGGCCTCCTTTACATTATTTCATCATATGGCACGTTTTTACAACATGTTTGAAAAATCCCATTTTTTTTCGACATAGTATAGTATGGCGTTTTTTTGCGCCAAAAGTCATGATGGTTTTTTTTTCAAAGAAAACCTTTCTGGAGTGTTTTTCACGGCCTCCTTTACATTATTTCATCATATGGCACGTTTTTACAACATGTTTGAAAAATCTCTTTTTTTTCTCGACATAGTATAGTAAGGCGTTTTTTTTGCGCCAAAATTCATGATGATTTTTTTTTCAAAGAAAACCTTTCTGGAGTGTTTTTCACGCCCTCCTTGACATTATTTCATCATATGGCACGTTTTTACAACATGTTTGAAAAATGTCTTTTTTTTCCGACATAGTATAGTAAGGCGTTTTTTTTGCGCCAAAATTCATGATGGTTTTTTTTTCAAAGAAAACCTTTCTGGAGTGTTTTTCACGCCCTCCTTTACATTATTTCATCATATTGCACGTGTTGTAAACATGTTTGAAGAATGTCTTTTTTTTTCGACATAGTATAGTCAGGCGTTTCTTTGCGTCAAAATTCATGATGATTTTTTTTTCAAAGAAAACCTTTCTGGAGTGTTTTTCACGCCCTCCTTTACATTATTTCATCATATGGCACGTTTTTACAACATGTTTGAAAAATCGCATTTTTTTTCGTCATAGTATAGTATGGCGTTTTTTTTGCGCCAAAATTCATGATGATTTTTTTTTCAAAGAAAACCTTTCTGGAGTGTTTTTCACGCCCTCCTTTACATTATTTCATCATATGGCATGTTTTTACAACATGTTTGAAAAATTACATTTTTTTTCGACATAGTATAGTAAGGCGTTTTTTTTGCGCCAAAAGTCATGATGGTTTTTTTTTTCAAAGAAAACCTTTCTGGAGTGTTTTTCACACCCTCCTTTACATTATTTCATCATATGGCACGTTTTTACAACATGTTTGAAAAATGTCTTTTTTTTTCGACATAGTATAGTATGGCGTTTTTTTTGCGCCAAAAGTCATGATGATTGTTTCTTCAAAGAAAACCTTTCTGGAGTGTTTTTCACTCGCTCCTTTACATTATTTCATCATATGGCACGTTTTTACAACATGTTTGAAAAATCCCATTTTTTTTCGACATAGTATAGTAAGGCGTTTTTTTTGCGCCAAAAGTCATGATGTTTTTTTTTTTCAAAGAAAACCTTTCTGGAGTGTTTTTCACGCCCTCCTTTACATTATTTCATCATATGGCACGTTTTTACAACATGTTTGAAAAATCGCATTTTTTTTCGACATAGTGTAGTATGGCGTTTTTTTTGCGCCAAAATTCATGATGATTTTTTTTCAA